>NC_091994.1:9933325-10173325 GCF_044704955.1 Pristiophorus japonicus
CTTAGTGGCTTTGAACTTTTTTGCGAAACAAGAACAAAATATATTGGTTAGAATCATAGAATGATATGGCACAGAAAGAGGCCATTCGGCCCATCGTTCCTGTGCTGACTCTTTGGTAGAGCTGCCCAGTTAGTCCCACTCCCCCTGCTCTCTCCCCATATACCTGCAAATTTTTCTTCTTCAAGTATTTATCCATTTCCCAAGGTGGTTGTTAGTGTGTTGGGGTCTAGAGAGGTGATTCCACTCAAGCAATTACAATGCTTTGAAATCCTATTTAACAGGCTAGGATCACAGTTCTTATGCCTTCATAACTTCTAAGCCTGTTTCGTCAACCCATAGGTTCAACCTCATGTTGGGATTTATACTTATTTCAAAGCTTCCTTGTAGATGCTCTTTTTTTGGTCTACTTTCTTGTTCTCCCTCTTCATTTCCTGAGAAGGCCAAACTTTGCCAGAGTCGAGTTCCATGGACTCCAGGAGCCATCCAGTCATTCAACCAAGGCGCCATTCGCCTTGGCTATCCTGGACAGTGAATTTTGAAATCGAGGCGTTGTCAGACAGGGAGTCACTGTAAGTCAGCGAGCACGGGGGCGATGGACAAACCGGACTTGGTGCCAGTTAGGACATGGGCAGCAGAGTTTTGGATAAGCTCACGTTTATGTAGGGTGGGAGATGGCGAGAGCCTATGTTAATAGTGCTAACTATATGCACCATACCTTGCAGTGTTTTCTATTGGGGAGCTTGTAAATATTTCCATAGAGCTCCACAATGTAATGCCATTCTTTTTTCTCATTGTGGGCAAGTATCTGGGCAGCGGCCTCCAGTATCTTCCAGCCAGCAAAATGCAGCGTATAACTAAGAGTGCTGCAGCGACCTGCTACTGATGGGAGCGTGGTGTGCTGCCTGCTCTGTTGTCTCTTGGTGTCTAATTGTCAAATAACATTTTAGATCAATACTGTTTGAGTCATGGGGCAGGAAGCCCCTCCAGTCGCTCTTGTGGTACAATATATCATTCCGTTTGAGCCGTTTGTTCACGGACCCCTTTCCATTTAGGTCACATGGGGAGGTCCCACAACCACTGTTCCCGTTAAGCGGCTCCGCAGCGCTCTGGAGATACCGCGTAGGTCGCTTGCCGATTTCACAATGGGGAAAAAAACGCAACTGAGCGGCAATTTAAAGGGGCCACGTGGCCCCTTACAGGGGCTGCTCACCCAAGCAAAAAATTAAAGGGAACAATGCCCACAACCCTTTCCTTTTAAGTCACATGATCCACAATCCTTTCCTTTTACGTCACATGACCCACAATCCTTTCCTTTTACGTCACATGACCCACAACCCTTTCCTTTTAGTCACATGACCCACAACCCATTCCTTTTAAGTCAAACTGTCCCAAACCCCATTCCATTTGATTCACGTGGTAAGATGCACCACACGTTTGAGTTAATAGCACCATCCTGTTCAGTTCCATTACCTTTCACAGTACTGAATCATCTCTGGCAATTGCTTTAATATATGCATAAGCAGTGCTTTATATCTCAATTGCTCTGTAA
Organism: Pristiophorus japonicus; assembly: GCF_044704955.1. Taxonomy (NCBI): domain Eukaryota; kingdom Metazoa; phylum Chordata; class Chondrichthyes; family Pristiophoridae; genus Pristiophorus; species Pristiophorus japonicus. The sequence continues at coordinate 9,934,875 of NC_091994.1, forward strand.
CACACCCCTAGATATTGATCATCATATATACTCAACACGGACCTGACAGATGACGCTGGTTTATGAGATCACTTGAACCCTTGAGAATTAGCTCTGCCCCGTGTGTTTCCTCCCTCCTAAAATCTTTTTTTTTAAACTTAAGGTTGACATTGTCTGATCATTACTTCCTGATCTATTTTCTTCTCGTCTTTTCAACCTTGGCGATATTCTACATTCTGGGCCTCTTCTTTTCAGCTTTCCAAGTTGAAAGTCTCTTGGATGGGCTCCCAGTCTCTGGTCCTTATTAATGGCATGTGAGTGATCTGTTTTGGGATGAAGAATTTAAATTTTAAGTGAGCTGCCCTAACTGTGACTCCTGGAGTTCATGACATTGGAATGGAAATGAGGTAGTCTTTATTATCGAAGAGAAGAGTCTTAGCCCGTTGTGACGGGGGCTGGTGATAATACAAGGTGGCTGGAGGACACTGGCAGACACTGGAGTCCCATTTACTGCATTATATTATTCTTTGTATATATTAGGTTGCAGTTAAGGAAAGGTTTGTTGCTGTCAGTGTTCTGTATCAGCCTTAATCTGAATCTCTCTGCTTTTACATTTTGCAAGATCACAAAATAAATGAAGGTGAGGGATTCAATCACGTGGATAGACTGGAGAAGCTGGGGTTGTTCTCCTTGGAGCAGAGAAGGTGGAGAGGAGATTTGATCGTGGTGTTCAAAATCATGAGGGGTCTGGACAGAGTAGATAGAGAGAAACTGTTGCCATTGGTGGAAGGGTCGAGAACTGGAGGGCACAGATTTAAGGCGATTGGTAGAAGAACCAAAGGCGACATGAGGGAAAACTTTTGTTGCGCAGGGAGTGGTTAGGATCTGGAATGCGTTGCCTGATAGGGCGGTGGAGGCAGACTCAATCGGGGCTTTCAAAAGGGAATTGGATAAATGCCTGAAGGAAAAAAAATTGCAACACTACGGGGAAAGGGCGGGGGAGTGGGACTCGCTGAAGTGCCCTTGCAGAGAGCCGGCACGGGCTCGACGGGTCGAATGGCCTCCTTCTGTGCTGCAACCGTTCTATGATTGTATTCTATGAGTAAGGCCATTTGGTTCATCCAGGTAAAGCTAATCACTGTATCCAATTGTCCTACTTTTGCATAGCTAGAAAATAATGCTAATAATGTGGTGAGCAGTATGCACTTTGGGGTTGATCTACGTAAAAGTGGTGGGCTTGTCGGGGTTAATGACCTTTCTCTGTTACATTCAATTCTTCCATCTCAGTACATGTCAGAATGGCGGTCCCACCCCTGTCTGAGATGGTAGTCTTTATGTTGCAGTTAAGAGACAAAGGTTGGCAGTCTTCAAAGTAGAAATGTTGCCCGGTCTGGAGGGGATGCATCCTGGGTTACTGAGGGTAGCTAGTAAGGGTGGACATTGGGAGGCTGTGTTGCAGTCGGGTCTGCTCTTCAGAGGTTAGAGATTTGTTGGGCAGACTGAAGCGGGGTTTAACTCTGCATCTAACTGTGCTGGACTTGTTGTGGGAACGTTTGAGGCCCAAAAATAAGAAATGTTCCATTCCCCACTGACATCCCTTACCTTGATGAGCACAGAACTAACACCAAAATGCAGCTCCATTTAAACAACCCCACTCCTAGTCACAGATCTGCAGACTCTGAACTTTACTAAACAATATATCTCTTTGTTTCAGAAGACAGAAAATTATTTGTGGGCATGTTAAACAAACAACAGACGGAGGACGATGTGTACAGGCTCTTCGAATCTTTTGGTGTCATAGAGGAATGCACAGTTCTACGAGGGCCTGATGGTAACAGCAAAGGTGAGTCATTGGCCTTCAACAGCGTGGTGGTGAGATTACCTTCATGAATGCTGGATGTTTTCAGTGTAAACTGATACTAGAACTGAGAGGTTATAACTATCAGGAAAAACAGAACAGGCTGTTTGGGCTTCGATAGGGTAGACTTGGAGAAGATAAGAATATAGGAGCAGGAAGATCTTGCTGCAGTTGTACAGGGCCTTGGTGAGACCACACCTTGAGTATTGTGTCCAGTTTTGGTCTCCTAATCTGAGCAAGGATTGCAGGACTGACATATGAAGAAAGACTGGATCGACTAGGCTTATATTCACTGGAATTTAGAAGAATGAGAGGGGATCTCATAGAATCATATAAAATTCTGACGGGATTGGACATGTTAGATGCAGGCAGAATGTTCCCGATGTTGGCGAAGTCCAGAACCAGGGTTCACAGTCTAAGGATAAGGGGTAAGCCATATAGGACCGAGATGAGGAGAAACTTTTTCACCCAGAGAATTGTGAACCTGTGGAATTCTCTACCACAGAAAGTTGTTGAGTCCAGTTCGTTGATATATTCAAAAGGGAGTTAGATGTGGACCTTACAGCTAAAGGGATCAGGGGGCATGGAGAGAAGGCAGGAGTGGGGTACTGAAGTTGCATGATCAGCCATGATCATATTGAATGGTGGTACAGGCTCGAATGGCCTACTCCTGCACCTATTTTCCATGTTTATATGTTTCTATAAGAAATAGGAGGCTATTTGAGAAGACCGAAGCCATTATCTTTCGTCCCCGCCACAAACTGCGTTCCCTAACCATTGACTCCATCCCTTTCCCTAGCATCAATCTGAGGGTCAACCAAATTGTTCGCAACCTAGGTGTCATATTTGACCCTGAAATGAGTTTCCAGCCACGTATCGGCGGCATAACTAAAACTGCCTTTTTCCACCTCCATAACATTACCCGTCTCCGCCCTTGCCTCAGCTCTTCTGCTGCTGAAACCCTCATTCATGCCTTTGTTACCTCTAGTCTTGACTACTCCAACTCACTCCTGGCCGGCCTTCCACATTCCACACTGTGTAAACTTGAAGTCATCGAAAACTCAGCAGCCTGTGTACTAGCCCGCACCAAATCAAGATCACCCATCACCCCTGCGCTTTCTGACCTACATTGGCTCCCAGTTAAACAACACCTCGATTTCAAAATTCTCATCCTTGTTTACAAATCACTCCATGGACTTGCCCCTCCCTATCTCTGTAATCTTCTTCAGCCTCACAGTCCCACAAGATGTCTGCGCTCCTCAAATTCTGGCCTCTTGAACATCCCTCATTATAATCGCTCAACCATCGGTGGCCGTGCCTTCTGTTGCCTGGGCCCCAAGCTTTGGAACTCCCTGCCTAAACCTCTCCGCCTCGCTACCTCTCTTTTCTCCTTTAAGACACTCGTTAAAACCTCTTTAAACAAGCTTTTGATCATCTGCCTTAATTTCTTCTGTGGCTCGGTGTCAAATTTATCTGTTTGTCTGTAACACTGTTTTGAAGCGCCTTGGGACATTTTACTATGTTAAAGGCGCCAAATAAATACAAATTATTATTATTATTTGGCCTTTCGAGCCTGCTCCACCATTTAGCAAGATCATGGCTGACCTTCTCCCTCAACTCCACCTTCCCGCACTACTTGTGGGGAGAGACCAAAACTAGTGGGCCATATGTATAAGATAGTCACTATTAAATCCAATTGGGGAATTCAGGAGAAACATCCTTACCCAGAGAATGGTGAGAAGGTGGAGTTTGTTACCACAGGGAATGGTTGAGGCGAATAGTTTAGCTGCATTTAAGGGGAAGCTGGATAAACACGAGGGAGAAAGGAATCGAAGGATGTGCGGATCGGGTGAGTTGAAGTAGGGGTGGGAGGTGGCTTGTGTGGAGCATAGAACAATTGGGCGTGTGATATCTTTATAACGTCACTAACACAAACGCACACTCGCTCTAATGTAGATAATAACAAATGACAATGCTGAAATCTCAGCGGGGTCAGGCAGCATCTGTGGTGAGAGAAACAGAGTTAACGTTTCAGGTCGATGACCCTTCGTCAGAACTGGCAATAGTTTGAAATGTAACGGATTCTTAAGGAAGTGCTGGGGCCCTGAAAGGGGGAGAGGGGGAAAGAACAAAAGGGAAGGTCTGTGATAGGGGGAAAGCAGAAGAGATTTGAGAGACAAAAAGGGACAATGGGCCAAATTGAGATGGTAATAGCACAAGTTAGGAAACAAAAGATGAGTCTTGATAGGGGGTGAATGGCGGAATAATGCCCTGGGAAACAGAGAGAAACAAAATAAAAATAAAAAGGGCGGTGTTTGTAAAAAAAAAACAAGGAAAGGGAACAAATTGTGGGCAGAGGTTATGGTCTGAAATTGTTCAACTCGTTGTTGAGTCCGAAACCTTGTCCACACTCATCATCATCGGCAGTCCCTCGGAATCGAGGAAGACTTGCTTCCATTCTTAACATGAGTCCTTAGGTGGCTGAACAGTCCAATACAAGAGCCACAGTCCCTGTCACAGGTGGGACAGGCAGTCGTTGAGGGAAGGGGTGGGTGGGACTGGTTTGCCGCACACTCCTTCCGCTGCCTGCGCTTGATTTCTGCATGCTCTCTGGCGACGAGACTCGAGGTGCTCAGTGCCCTCCCGGATGCACTTCCTCCACTTAGGGCGGTCTCGGTTGGCAGGATTATCCACCAACAAAAATTTCAGCTAGGGAATCCAAAGATCCTGTCCTCGTGGACAATATGTGAGATGTATACATCACTAACACAAAGGCACACTACACAAGATGACTCCTTAACAAGACTGTCATCATGTGACTTTCCCACATTAGCTTTTACTGTTCATACATCAGTTGTTGCATTTCATCAGTAGTCCACTAGGCGGAGCTCTGTATGAGGGCCGAATGGCCGATGTCACTGCTGTCCATTCTATGTTTGTTGACCCTTCTGTTCTCTCTGCAGGTTGTGCATTTGTGAAGTTCTCAACCCACGCAGAGGCCCAGGCAGCCATTAACGCGCTACACGGCAGTCAAACAATGGCGGTGAGTTCTGTCGTGTCAGCTGACCCTTTAAGGAAACCATATGAGCTCCCTGCTAACACAGGAGGCTGTGTTTGTGGTGACACAGCGCTTATTGCATGGGCCGATCGTAGATCGGAACATGTTGGGAGAGAGTTTAATGCGTGTCGTTCGTCATAAAGCTCTTTAACTAAATCAGCTTTGGATGAGCAGAAATTTTCTCCAATTGAATATCGGGAAGACCGAAGCCATTGTTTTTGGTCCCTGCCACAAATTCCGTTCCTTAGTCACTGACTCCATCCCTCTTCCCAACATCTGTCTGAGACCGTTCGCAACCTTGGTGTCACGTTTGACCCTGAAATGAGCTTTCCACCACATATCCGCAGCATAACTAAGACTGCCTATTTCCACCTCGGTAACATTGCCTGTCTCCGGCCTTGCCTCAGCTCATCTGCTGCGGAAACCCTCATCCATGCCTTTGTTACCTCTAAACTTGATTATTCCAACGCACTCCTGGTTGGCCTCCCACATTCTACCCTACGTAAACTGGAGGTGATCCAAAACTCGGCTGCCCCGTGTCCTAACTCGCACCAAGTCCTGCTCACCCATCACCCTCTGTGTTCGCTGACCTACATTGGCTTCCAGTGAAGCAATGCCTCGATTTCAAAATTCTCATCCTTATTTTCAAATCCCTCCATGGCCACGCCCCTCCCTATCTCTGTAATCTCCTCCAGCCCCATAACCGCCCCCCCCCGAGATGTCTGCGCTCCTCTAATTCTGCCCTCTTGAGCATCCCTGATTATAATCGCTCAACCATCGGTGGCCGTGCCTTCTGTTGCCTGGGCCCTAAGCTCTGGAACTCCCTCCCTAAACCTCTCCGCCTCTCTACCTCTCTTTCCTCCTTCAAGACGCTCCTTAAAACCTATCTCTTTGACCAAGCTTTTAGTCACCTGCGCTAATTTACACTTATACAGCTCGGTGTCAAATGTTTTATCTCATAATACTCCTGTGAAGCGCCTTGGGACATTTCACTACGTTAAAGGCGCTATATAAATACAAGTTGTTGTTGTAGCGACGGCGCGACTCTGCAGACAAGAAACCAAAATAGATTTTGAATTGTTTGCTTTTGTCTACCTTCTTACCTTGATAAGACATTTGAACGTAACGAGGAGGGGCACTTTCACCCACGCCAGGGCAGGAGCATTGAACGAAGTGACTGGTACCGAGTGATGAACTGGTTGGCACGTGCCGGTTGTGAAGGCGGGGCGGAGGGGTGGGTGTAGTCGTGGGGGTGGTGGGCGGAGGGGGGGGCGGGTGGGAGGTTTACTTGGCGGATGTGAAGGGCAAATTTAGGGCAGGAGCCAGGAAATATCTCTCTGTGCCGAGAGACTAATCGATGGCTGGGCCTGTTCTTTCAGGAAGGGCTGGGTATGGCCGGGGTACGAGACCTGGCAGTGCTCGGTGCTGGCACTTGGGATTCAGCGTTCTGCCATCCCTCGACTCAAAACAAAAGGAAGATAATCCAGGAGGGCAAAGCCCACGGAGAATGCAAAAACCGATGATCTAAAGGCCAGAATGGTCTCATTTAGCTGGGTCTAAACACAGAAGGACCAGTAGCCCCTGCTGTGCTGAAACCAATTATAAAAGTACCCTTTTGTTCCTTATTATCCACATGCTGCACATTTCAATAGATTCCTATTTCCGCAGAGGGATGAGCATTAAGCCGCAAAGCTGAGAATAATATTTCGAAATGAGTATGTTCAGCTTAATGGCTCAAGTATTAAGAAGAAATTGGCTGCTAAAGATACCAAGACACACACCGCCGGGCAGCCCATTAACTAATTATGTCAGCCGCTCGGTACCTGGCCTGGTTCGTTGCCTTTAGTGCTCCCCAGACCTCAGTCAGTCTGAGTTGGCGGCTTGTATCTCGGCAGGAAGGCAGCCAGCTGTGTCTCAGGTCAGGTCACCCGCCCCAATTCCTCCCAGCCGCTGCTGAAAGCTGAGACTCCAGCAAAAAAAAAATCTCTGCAATTGTGGAGACCGTGACTCCCAGCCTCGTTACACAACCGGGCAACGTGCGGCAGAACCGTCTCATTGCAAAGTGCATCAGTCCTGAAACACTCACTCCCTCCGTCACCGTGGCTGCAGTGTGCACAATGCACTGCAGCAACTCGCCAAGGCTTCTTCGGCAGCACCTCGCAAAACCCGCGACCTCTACCAGCTCTAAGGACAAGGGCAGCAGGCGCATGGGAACACCACCACCTCCACTTTCCCCCCCGCATACCATCCTGTCTTGGAAATATATCGGCCGTTCCTTCGTCGCCAAAATCCTGGAACTCCCTCCCTAACAGCACTGTGGGAGCACCTTCACCACACGGACTGCAGCGGTTCAAGAAGGTGGCTCGCCACCACCTTCTCAAAGGGCAATTAGGGAATGGGCAATAAATGCCGGCCTTGCCAGCGACGTCCCATGAATGAATAACAACATAAATAAAAGCCATTTGGGTAAGTGCGTTGCCCAGTGTGGAATTAAGTTATACTGATCAAGAAGGGGCCAGGTTTCAACCCAAGTCTGTGCTGGGTTAACTGCTAAAGGGATCAAGGGGTATGGAGAGAAGGCAGGAATGGGGTACTAAAGTTGCATGATCAGCCGTGATCATATTGAATGGTGGTGCAGGCTCGAAGGGCCGAATGGCCTACTCCTGCATCTATTTTCTTTGTTTCTATGTCTCAGCCCAGTGTGGAGGGAGGCTGGAGGGGTGGGTGTAGTTGGACTCTGATCAGCTCCGCTGGGCGGGCCACATTGTCCGCATGCCCGATACGAGACTCCCGAAACAAGCGCTCTACTCAGAGCTCCGACACGGCAAGCGAGTCCCAGGTCGGCAGAGGAAACGCTCCATGGACACCTTCAAAGACTCCTTGATAAAATGCAACATCCCCACCAACACCTGGGAGGCACAAAGTGGAGGAGAAGCATCAGGGAGGGCGGCGAGTGCCTCGAATATCTTCGCCGGGAGCACGCGGAAGCCAAGCACAAACAGCGGAAGGAGTGTACGACAACCCAAGCCCCCCACCCACCCGTCCCTCCAACCACCGTCTGCCCCACCTGTGACAGAGACTGTAGGTCCCGCATTGGCCTCATCAGTCACCTGACAACTCGTATTTAGTGTGGAGGCAAGTCTTCCTCAGCTCCGAGGGACTGCCTAAGAAGTCGTTGGGGGGGGATAGACTTGGTCTCGGGCTCCCCAGGCCAGGGAGAAAGGAAAGCAACATCAGCATTCCCCCGCTCCGGATCGTTATTCAGTGACTTCGGCTGGAAAGAACGCCTGCGGACTTTGTGCGGAAGCAGAATTGGTCTTGGCTTGTGATTCCTCCCACGGCCAAATACTCTCACTCACCGTCTAGACTCACACAAGAAAAATGGCCACTTGAATTGAGGTATTGGAGAAGGATGCTGCCTTAGCGAGAATCAGCGCCTTCAGACAGGGCAAGAAAAAATTGGGGGAAATCCTTTTAGCCCCTTCCCAATGGATAATCCTTTACAACCCTCTCCTCCTCCCCTCCAGATCTGGGTCAGACTTTCCCTGCACTGAAGTTTTCTTCTAAAATCTGATTGTATTTTTCACTTTGTCTTCCTATAGATGCCCCTCATGAAGAATAGCTGGATAAATGGTTACATTAATACTTGGCACATATAGTAAAGAAACCCGACTCGTTAAGCACGTGACAACCAGTTAATCACTCAGTGCTCCATGTTATACTCCACAATCATGTGTGCAGGGGAGTTTTCTTGGTGTCCACCCCTGGCCACACATTTATCCCTCCATCAACACCAGCAAAAGACATTAACTGGCTATTCATCTCATTTCTTGTTAGCGGGACCTCACTGTGGAATACTTTTGGCCACTAAGGGAATCAAGGGATATGGGGATCGGGCGGGAAAGTGCAGTTGAGGTAGAAGATCAGCCATGATCTTATTGAATGGCGGAGCAGGATCGAGAGGCCGTATGGCCCACTCCTGCTCCTATTTCTTATGTTCTCAGGGGGTACAGCAGCATAACGGTTATGTTGCTGGACTTGTAATCTGGAGGCCATGATCCAAAGACAAGGGTTCAAATCCCACCACGGGCAGCTGGGGCAGTTAAATTCAGTTAATTAAATAAATCTGTAATTTTGCTAGTATCAGTAATGGCGACCATGAAACGACCGGATTGTCATAAAAACATCTGGTTCACTAATGCCCTTTAGGAAATCTGCCGTCCTTACCCGGTCTGGCCTATATGTGACTCCAGACCTACAGCAATGTGGCTGACTCTTAACTGCCCTGCTGAAATGGCCCAGTGAGACCCTCAGTTGTATCAAAGCGCTACGACAAAGTCAGCACTGTGTGGGCACCTTCACCACAAGGACCGCAGCGGTTCAAGAAGGCGGCTTACCACCACCATCTCACGGGCAATTAGGGAATGGGCAATAAATGCCGACCTTGCCAGCGACGCCCACATCCCGTGAATTAATAATTAATGTTCCAATTGGCTGCCACGTCTGCCTACACAAGAGCAGAAAAAAGTTAATCACTGGCCCCGAAGCTCTTTGAGACATCCTGAAGATTTGACGGGTTCTATATAAATCCAAGTTTTCTCTTTCTTTAAATCTATCAAAACTAGGCAGAGAACGACAGGTGGAAAACTCATTCAATGTGAAATGGGTCAGTCGAGATCGGAAGGAGGGCAATGGTTTCAGGGTAACCTTGCTGAAGGACCTTTGGGTTCCGCCGAGCTTTCTCTCTCAGGTGCTGACTGACCTGCTGCATAGTTCCATCTGTATTTGAGTCAGATTTTCAGCAAAAAGCTGAAATAAAGAAAGAAAAATTTTTTTTTCATTTATTTAGCACATTGTAACGTTTCTCAGGATGTCACAAAGCACTGTGCATCTGTAATGTATTTGCTTCATGGGTTCTTTGCTTAAGAATTGCTATTAAGAACTAGTCAGTTTATTAACAAAGGTTCAACAATCACACTACACATTACCAGTTCATCCACTAGGCTCACAACTGCATAACTCATCGTGGATGACCTAGACCCAACTGGCTGGGGTTTTATTGAGTCTTGTGAACATCATGTGACTGGCTCAGCCACTCACAATGCAACAGTTCTACAAACCCTGTGAGCATACTCACGGGTGCATACATTACATCATCTGGAATAATAATAATAATAATAATCATACATTATTACACTGGAGCCTGAGATGTTAGTGAAGTGCCCCGCCTCTCCAAGACAGAACTCGCGCACGCATCGCAACCCTTTGCCATAAAAACGCCAACGGGTGCATATACATTGGGTTGGGGAGGTGGTCCCAAATGTTTATGGTTTAAACACCTCCCCCCTCCCCCACTCCCGCCAATTATGGGGAGTTGGGGGTGGAGCAACAGACTGGGCCGTGGTGCCTTCCACAGTCGGATAGGCAGTTAGCATTCACGAGCAAAGGCTGATGCCAGAATAGTGACCACTAGGCTGAGTATTCTACCCTACATAAACCTGAGGTCATCCAAAACTTGGCTGCCCCGTGTCCTAACTCGAACCAAATCCCGCTCCCCCATAACCCCTTGTGCTCGCCGACCTACATTGGCTCCCGGTTAAGCAACGCCTCGATTGCAAAATTCTCGTCCTTCTTTACAAATCGCTCCATGGCCTCGGCCCTCCCTATCTCTGTAATCTCCTCCAGCCCCCGAGATATCTGCGCTCCTCAAATTCTGCCCTCTTCAGCATCCCTGATTATAATCGCTCCATCATTGGTGGCCGTGCATTCTGTTGCCTGGGCCCCAAGCTCTGGAACTCCCTCCCTAAACCTCTCCGCCTCTCTACCTCTCTTTCCTCCTTTAAGATGCTCCTTAAAACCTACCTCTTTGACCAAGCTTTTGGTCACCTGCCCCAATTTCTTCTTATGTGGCTCGGTGTCAAACATATTTGTTTTGTCTTATAACACTCCTGTGAAGCGCCTTGGGATGTTTTACTACGTTAAAGGCGCTACATAATACAAGTTGTTGTTATTGGAGGCTTGACTGGCCAAATTGCCTCTTCTCCGTGCTGCAAACATAGAAACATAGAATCACAGAAAATAGGAGCAGTAGTAGGCCATTCAGCCCTTCGAGCCTGCACCACCATTCAATATGATCATGGCTGATCCTCTATCTCAACACCATATTCCCACTTTTTCCCCATACCCCTTGATGCCTTTTGTTTCTAGAAATCTATCTATCTCCCTCTTAAATATATTCAGTGACTTGGCCACCACAGCCTTCTGTGGTAGAGAATTCCACAGGTTCACCACCCTCTGAGTGAAAACATTTCTCCTCACCTCGGTCCTAAATTTCCTACCCCGTATCCTGAGACTGTGTGACCCCTTGTTCTAGACTTCCCAGCCCTGGGGAAACATCCTCCCCGCATCCAGTCTGTCCAACCCCGTCAGAATTTTATACGTTTCAATGAGTTCCCCTCTCATTCTTTTAAACTCTAGTGAAAACAGGTCTAGTCGACCCAATCTCTCCTCATACGACAGTCCTGCCATCCCAGGAATCAGTCTGGTGAACCTTCGCTGCACCTTTGATTCCGTTACTCAGTGAGCGAGCCCCGCGTAGCAGGCATGGGGAGGCGGGTGAGTCGGTCGCTGTGGTTGACTTGCGTTCTCTGTGTGTGTCTTTCAGGGAGCGTCGTCCAGCCTGGTGGTGAAGTTTGCCGACACAGACAAGGAGCGCACATTGCGACGCATGCAACACATGGTGGGCCAGTTCGGCATGTTCAACCCGATGCCACTCCAGTTCAACAACACCTACAGCTCGTATGCTCACGCGGTACGTACCTCAGCCACCCTCCTGGCGGCAAATCGCTGGAGGGTTTGGATCCTCTCAGTTCTCCCTTTCATCCCCGCCTCACCTGAAAGAAAGAAAGGACTCGCATTTGTAAAGCGTGCTTGACGACCTCAAGACACCCCAAAGTGCTTTGCAGCCAATGAAGTACTTTTTTAAAGTGCAGTCACTTGTTGTAATGTAGAGAAACGAGGCAGCCAATGTGTGCACAGCAAGCTCCCACAAACAGCAATGCGATGCATGACCAGATCATTTGTTTTGGGTGTTGGATGAGAAATAAATATTGACCAGGGCACCAGGAGAAACTCCCCCTGCTCTCCTTCGGAATAAGTGGCCGTGGGATCTTTTATGTCCACGTGAGAGAGCAGACGGGGCCTCGGTTTAATGTCTCATCTGAAAGACGGCACCTCCGACAGTGCAGCACTCCCTCAGCACTGCACTGGGCTGCCAGACATGATTTATGTGCTCAAGTCCCTGGAGTGGGACTTGAACCCACAGCCTTGCAACTCAGAGGCGAGAAAGTTGCCCCCTGAGCCACAGTTGACAGCACAATCCATAATCTGCTCTCTCTCTCTGCTTCTCTACAAACATATTTTTGACTGCGGCTTGTGAAATTGTGACCAAGTTATTTTTATATGCTGTGAGCAGTGGCCGTGTGGCTGTGCCTTTAAGAACCACGTAGTCAATAGATGTTATTTTGCTGTTGTTGGCTCTGCTCATCAGTAATCATTTAATCCCTGTGTAAACATTCATTTCTTAACCCCGCTCATCTGGAGCCTGCTTATTATTGTGTCCACTTGTCAACTGCCTGGTGGGAACCGAGCAATCTTTTACCTCGAGATTACAGCTTTTACCGCTACAAACCCATGATACAAAAATAAAAATCCCTCACCAATTATATTAACTTGACGAAATGCAACAGATTAAAGTGACAGCAGCGGAATAAGACCCTGTGTCCATCACCACAGGGGAGACCAGATCCGTGTCAAACACTTGGGTGTTAAAAAAACAAGCCTGAAGGCTTTGTGTCTTAATGCAAGGAGTATCCATAATAAGGTGGATGAATTAACTGTGCAAATAGATGTTAACAAATATGATGTGATTGGGATTACGGAGACGTGGCTCCAGGATGATCAGGGCTGGGAACTCAACATCCATGGGTATTCAACATTCAGGAAGGATAGAATAAAAGGAAAAGGAGGTGGGGTAGCATTGCTGGTTAAAGAGGAGATTAATACAATAGTTAGGAATGACATTAGCTTTAATGATGTGGAATTTATATGGGTAGAGCTGCAGAACACCAAAGGGCAAAAAACGTTAGTGGGAGTTGTGTACAGACCTCCAAACAGTAGTAGTGATGTTGGGGAGGGCATCAAACAAGAAATTATGGGTGCATGCAATAAGGGTGCAGCAGTTATCATGGGTGACTTTAATATGCACATAGATTGGGCTAACCAAACTGGAAGCAATACGGTGGAGGAGGATTTCCTGGAGTGCATAAGGGATGGTTTTCTAGACCAATATGTCGAGGAACCAACTAGGGGAGAGGCCATCTTAGACTGGGTGTTGTGTAATGAGAGAGGATTAATTAGCAATCTCGTTGTGCGAGGCCCCTTGGGGAAGAGTGACCATAATATGGTGGAATTCTGCATTAGGATGGAGAATGAAACAGTTAATTCAGAGACCATGGTCCAGAACTTAAAGAAGGGTAACTTTGAAGGTATGAGACGTGAATTGGCTAGGATTGATTGGCGAATGATACTTGAGGGGTTGACTGTGGATGGGCAATGGCAGACATTTAGAGACCGCATGGATGAACTACAACAATTGTACATTCCTGTCTGGCATAAAAATAAAAAAGCGAAGGTGGGTCAACCGTGGCTATCAATGGAAATCAGGGATAGTATTAAAGCTACGGAAGTGGCATACAAATTGGCCAAAAATAGCAGCGAACCCGGAGACTGGGAGAAATTTAGAACTCAGCAGAGGAGGACAAAGGGTTTGATTAGGGCAGGGAAAATGGAGTATGAGAAGAAGCTTGCAGGGAACATTAAGACGGATTGCAAAAGTTTCTATAGATATGTAAAGAGAAAAAGGTTAGTAAAGACAAAAGTAAGTCCCCTGCAGTCAGAATCAGGGGAAGTCATAACGGGGAACAAAGAAATGGCGGACCAATAGAACAAGTACTTTGGTTCGGTATTCACTAAGGAGGACACTACAACATTCCGGATATAAGAAGGGGCAGAGGGTCTAGTAAGGAGGAGGAACTGAGGGAAATCCTTATTAGTCGGGAAATTGTGTTGGGGAAATTGATGGGATTGAAGGCCGATAAATCTCCAGGGTCTGATGGACAGCATCCCAGAGTACTTAAGGAGGTGGCCTTGGAAATAGCGGATGCATTGACAGTCATTTTCCAACATTCCATTGACTCTGGATCAGTTCCTATAGAGTGGAGGGTAGCCAATGTAACCCCACTTTTTAAAAAAGGAGGGAGAGAGAAAACAGGGAATTAGCCTGACATCGGTAGTGGGTAAGATGATGGAATCAATTATTAAGGATGTCATAGCAGCGTATTTGGAAAGAGGTGACATGATAGGTCCAAGTCAGCATGAATTTGTGAAAGGGAAATCATGCTTGACAAATCTTCTGGAATTTTTTGAGGATGTTTCCAGTAAAGTGGGCAAGGGAGAACCATTTGATGTGGTATATTTGGACTTTCAGAAGGCTTTCGACAAGGTTCCACACAAGAGATTAATGTGCAAAGTTAAAGCACATGGGATTGGGGATAGTGTGCTGACATGGATTGAGAAATGGTTGTCAGACAGGAAGCAAAAAGTAGGAGTAAATGGCAGGCAGAATGGCAGGCAGTGACTAGTGGAGTACCACAAGGTTCTGTGCTGGGGCCCCAGCTGTTTACACTGTATATTAATGATTTAGACGAGGGGATTAAATGTAGTATCTCCAAATTTGCGGATGACACTAAGTTAGGTGGCAGTGTGAGCTGCGAGGAGGATGCTATGAGGCTGCAGAGCGACTTGGATAGGCTAGGTGAGTGGGCAAATGCATGGCAGATACAGTATGATGTGGATAAATGTGAGGTTGTCCACTTTGGTGGTAAAAACAGAGAGACAGACTATTATCTGAATGGTGACAGATAGGAAAAGGGGAGGTGCAACGAGACCTGGGTGTCATGGTACATCAGTCATTGAAGGTTGGCATGCAGGTACAGCAGGCGGTTAAGAAAGCAAATGGCATGTTGGCCTTCATAGCGAGGGGATTTGAGTACAGGGGCAGGGAGGTGTTGCTACAGTTGTACAGGGCATTGGTGAGGCCACACCTGAGGAAGAACATTCTTGTTATTGAGGGAGTGCAGCGAAGGTTCACCAGACTGATTCCTGGGATGGCGGGACTGACCTATCAAGAAAGACTAAATCAACTGGGCTTGTATTCACTGGAGTTCAGAAGAATGAGAGGGGACCTTATAGAAACGTTTAAAATTCTGATGGGTTTAGACAGGTTAGATGCAGGAAGAATGTTCCCAATGTTGGGGAAGTCCAGAACCAGGGGTCACAGTCTAAGAATAAGGGGTAAGCCATTTAGGACCGAGATGAGGAGAAACTTCTTCACCCAGAGAGTGGTGAACCTGTGGAATTCTCTACCACAGAAAGTTGTTGAGGCCAATTCACTAAATATATTCAAAAAGGAGTTAGATGTAGTCCTTACTACTAGGGGGATCAAGGGGTATGGCAAGAAAACAGGAATGGGGTACTGAAGTTGCATGTTCAACCATGACCTCATTGAATGGCGGTGCAGGCTCGAAGGGCCGAATGGCCTACTCCTGCACCTATTTTCGATGTTTCTATGTTTCTATGTAACGTTAAGAAAGAAAGGAAACAAAATAAGGAAAGAATTCATATAACGCCTTTCACAACTACCGGTTATCCCAAAGCGCTTTACAGCCAATGAAGTACTTTTTGAAGAGTAGTCACTGTTGTAATGTGGGAAACGCGGCAGCCAATTGGCGCACAGCAAGCTCCCACAAACTGCAATGTAACAATGACCAAATAATCTGTTTTAGATGTTAATTGTCAGATAATTATTGGCCCAGGACACCAGGGATAACTCCCCTGCTCTTCTTCGATATAGTGCCATGGGATCTTTTATGTCCATCCGAGATAGTAGACGGGGCCTCGGTTTAACATCGCATCCGCAAGAAGGCACCTCCAACAGCGCAGCACTCCATCAGCACTGCACTGGGAGTGTCAGCCTAGATTTAGTGCTCAAATTCCTGGAGTGGGACTTGAACTCAGAGGTGAGGGTGCTGCCCACTGAGCCACAGCTGACACTTTCTTAAAGAAATGACTTGAGAAAAGAGAAGGCTGGGGGGTAACCTAGCAGAGGTCTTACAGATTACGAAAGGGTTTGATAGGGCAGATGTAGAGAAGATATTTCCACAAGTGTGACTGTCCAAAACTAGAGGCCATCAATATAAGATAGTCACCAATAAATACAATAGGGAATTCAGAAGAAACTTCTTTATGTGGAACTCGCTACCCACAAGGAGTGGTTAAGGTAAATAAGGCAAATGGATTTATTTAAGGGGAAGCTAGATAAGTACATGAGAGAGAATATAATAGAAGGTTATGCTGATGGGGTGAGATGAAGAGGGGTGGGAGGAGGATCGTGTGGAGCATAAACACCGGCACGGAGCCTTTGGGCCGAATGGCATGTTTCTGAGCTGTAGATTCTATGTCATTCTAGTTCCATTAAAAGCAGGTTTTTTTTTAAACAAGTGGATTTCCTTGCTAGTTATGAGCCATTTATCCCACAGAGGAGTACTGAGCAGCAGGCCACTCCACCATGTGTGAGAGGCAAGTCATGGAGCATGTGTTGCAGTCAGTGTGAAAAAGTCGTGTTTGCGATGTTACCAGTCTGGCCTCGATGTTGGGGGGCAGAGTTGGGACAGATGGGCACTGCCAGTCGTGCACTCCTGACCTGATTAGCTGGGCCTGGGAAGTCATTCTGCTCACAGCCTCATATGGCAGACTGGGCATTAGTGCTGCCATCATCATCGTAGGCGGTCCCTCGAACGAGGATGACTTGCTTCCACAAGAGTTCACAGATGTTTCAATGAAGGACCCGATGTTCCAGTCCTGAACTCCAGTTGAGGGGGTGGAAGATGCCTGTGCGTGGATTTTTTTTAACGTGTGGTGACCGTTGCTTGACAGAGCGAGGTCTTTATCCAGTGACAAGGGTTAACCAGGACGACTGGAGACCAGCTCTGCTGTACAGACCTAGTGCGTGCACATAATGCAGTGTGGGCTGGGCCCGTGCTGCCCCTGGCAGTCCAAAAATCTATCTATCTCAGCCTGAATATATTCAATGACTCAGCATCCACAGCCCCCTGGGGTAGAGAAATCCAAAGATTCAAAACCCTCAGTGCAGGGGTTCCTCATCACAGTCCTAAATGGCCGACCCCTTATCCTGAGACTAGGCCCCTGGTTCTAGACTTTCCGGCCAGGGGAAACAACCTCTCAGCAACTACCCTGTCAATCCCCCTCAGAATCATGTTTCAATGAGATCACCTCTCGTTCTTCTAAACTCCAGAGTGCATAGGCCCAATCTACTCAATCTCTCCTCATATTACAACAGCGACTACTCTGCAAAAAGTAAAGCGCTCTGGGACTGCCAGTGGTGGTTGTGGATATATGCCACTGCAGCGTGCAAGGCACTTCATGAAGACCTCTATCAGTGGGCAGCTTAATCACCAATGACACTCCAGTGCAGCGCTGAGGGAGTGCTGCACTGTCGGAGGCTTCACCTTCCAGATGAGACATTACACCGAGGCCTGGTCTGCTCTCTCAGGTGGATGTTAAAGATCCCATGGCGTAAATTTCGAAGAAGAGCAGGGGAGTTCTCCCAGGTGTGCTGGCCAATATTTATCCCTCAACCAACATCGCCCAAAACAGATTATCTGGTCATTCACTGCAGTTTGTGGGAGCTTGCTGTGCGAAAATTGGCTGCCGCATTTCCTACATTACAACAGTGACTTCAAAAGCACTTCATTGGCTGTGGAGCGCGTTGGGACGCTCTGAGGTTGTGAAAGGCGCTATATAAATGCAAATCTTGCTTTCCTTATATTTCACAATGTCACATCTGATTCTGTTGCTGTTTGAGGGTAAGGGTAACGGGGTATGTATTACAGCAATGCAACCAAAGGCTGGGCAACGATACAAACAGGGTATAAAATTGTAAAATAACCTTTAATATAAAAATATCTATATTTTTTTTAATTTCTCTGCTGACATTTTGTATACACCGCCCACCCCCTGAAAAATCAGTTAAAAGCAAAGAGCATTTGAATATTCCTTTAAAAGAAATTGATGCCATATTCTCCTTAAAGAGACATTCTTAGAAATAAAAAACATCTGTTGTGTACATTTACACTGAGCAGTGCAAACAGTAGCACTATGTACGGAGGCTGTGGCCGTGGGAGTCAGGAATAGTCTCTGGAAGGCGGCGAAGTGTGCAGTGTATGTGCGTGTTTCATGTGTAAATGATATACATTTTAAACACTTTGAAGGCAGCAACAAGGCACCCATCACACGGAAAGGGATAACTATCATCCCTGCCCTTTCATCTTTCCACCCCCACAACACTGCTCCGCCGAGATTCCACTATAATTTTCACTTTCCTTCCATTCCTAATTTTAACAATTTGCACTTCAAGCAGCTGAAGCCTCGGTGCACAGCTTCAGCAGCTGGGTCGTGGCTGCTCCGTCACCGACAGCCAGCTCGCACTGCAATCTCGGCCCACCCTTGTTCAGTCACTGAATCACGGAGTGGTTACAGCACCGAAGGAGGCTGTGATGTATTTGCTTTGTGGGCTCCTTGCTTAAGAATTCATAGCAACACTTAACTTTCCCAGATTTTTTTTCTCCCTAAATTGGCCTGGGTTTTTATCTGGTTTTTGCCTCTCCCAGGAGATCGCATGGCTCCGGTTGGGGTGGAATGTAGAATGTGTATAAGGGGTGTGTTGTGTATGCAATAACTCACAAGACTGAATACTGTAAACTCCGAACAGGTACAAACCTGGCTCTACTTTATTAGGGCCTGAAGTGATCACATTACAAGATGGCTGGCCTTTTATACCTGGGCCGCGCACACATGCGCACAGCCCAATGACCTCCAACAGTGGCGCCACCTGGTGGCTAGTAAACCCAAGCATACATACATGACAGGGTGACACAGTTGTGTGGGGCGGACTGGTTGGGCTGGGTGCTCTTTGCCTTTCCGCCATTGTTCATTGTTCATAGGTTTATATGTAACCTTCAGGGCTGCTGACCGAGGGCCCTGCAGCTCTTTGTCGGCCGGCGCGGACACAATGGGCCGAAATGGCCTCCTTCTGCGCTGTAAATTTCTGTGTTTCTATTGCTATTAAGAACAAATTGGTTTATTAACAAAAGGCTTAACCATCACACTACACATTACTGGTTCATTCACCAGGCTCACAACCACCTGCATCATCTTGGATCCTCTCAACCCAACTGGCCGGGGTTTTATTGAGTGTTGTGAACATCACGTGACTGGCTAAGCCACTCACAACTCAACAGCTCGCCAAACCTGTGAGCATCCTCACCAGGTGCACACATTCCAGAGGCCATACGGCCTTTTGAGCCCGTGCCGGCTCTCTGCAAGAGCACCTCAGCCAGTCCCACTCCCCCGCCCATTCCCCGTAGCTCTGCACATTTTTTTCTTTCAGGTACTTATCCAACTCCCTTTTTGAAAGCCACGATTGAGTCTGCCTCCACCACTCTTTCAGGCAGTGCATTCCAAATCCTAACCACATGCTGCGTGAAAAGGTTTTTCCTCGTGTCACCTTTGGTTCTTCTGCCAATCACCTTAAATCTGTGTCCTCTGGTTCTCGACCCTTCCGCCAATGGGAACAGTTTCTCTCTATCTACTCTGTCCAGACCCCTCATGATTTTGAACTCCTCGATCAAATCTCCTCTCAACCTTCTCTGATCTAAGGATGGCTGCAGCCTGACAGGTTGGCTAACTCATGGCCACGTCGGGATGACCGCATTGGGCCTGTTCCCTTAAGTTGCATCACGGCGGAGGGAGTTTCCACCTCAAAAAACGGGTATGTTGGGGTCGGGTGGAAGCATACAGTGTTAAAAATCTGAATTCCGATCAGAACCCGCCTCTAACCCACCCATTTACGGTTTTAACGGAGGTGGGACTGGGGGAAGTGGGCAACCAACCCACTCCCAGGAGGCGGGTCGCTCACTTAACTATTATAATGAGGCTGCGTGCCTCAGATTTAACCGGCATTTTAAATCTAGTTGTGGACCTGAGAGCGATGGAGAGTGAGGACTGATGCATACAGGCGGTAAGTGCCTTTATACTTATCTCCTGCATCCAGTGTCTGCCTCGCACCCCCACACCCCCCATGATTGAAGACTCCCCCCCCCCCCCAACCATGAGGCCTGCCTTCAGCCCCAAAGCCTACGATCGCCTCCTTCCGTACCCCCCGCCCCCCCCAACTCCCCCACCGCCATCCATTCATTCTCCAGGCCGGGCCTGTACTCTCCCTGCCACCCCTCCCACCTGCTCGCCGGCAATGTTCCCTCCCCACGCCCCCCCCCACAACCGCTGCTCCTCCACCCACCGATGTTCCAATTCTGCTCAACAGAAACTCTATCAACTCACAGGAACAGGAGTAGGCCATTCAGCCCCTTGAGCCAGTTATGCCATTTATTCAATTCATCAGGAACCTTCGTCTCATTTCAGTTCCAATTTTAACTAAGTGGCAAAAATACGAATCATTTTAGTCAACCGCTATTATCTTCAATGAAAACAACAAGTGTTTACAAGCACTGTCTGAGTGAAAATAATCTTCGTAACTTAGGTTTGGTAAACTTAAAACCAAGGTCACGCATTGCGCCTGGTGCTTTATTCCAAAGCAGATCAGGATGCATGATCTGGCATTGGTAATTAATAATGATAAATGGATTATGATTTGGAGCAATATGATAACAAGCAGGCTTCAGTGTGTTCCTTTCCTAACAGATTACCTTGTCAGATTTGTTAATTCAGTGTCAACCATTTGACACCCTTCTGTTGGATACAATTGAAACACAAACAACAACACGCTGCAGCCCGGCGAAGAGAGGCTTTGCAGCATAGACACGCGTGTCTTTCAATTCTATCGGGTGACTTTGCAGGCGGCTTGGTCTGGTGAGTGCAGGGGCTACCGTAGAACTGAGCCACATAGCACAGCGGTGTTGGCAATGGCTCAGTAAGCAACACTCTCGCCTCTGAGTCAGAGGGTTGCGGGTTCAAGTCCCACTCCAGAGACTTGAGCACCAACTCTCGGCTGCCACTCCCAGTGCATTGCTGAGGGAGTGCTGCACTGTCGGAGGTAGCCGTCTTTCGGATGACATGTTAAACCGAGGCCCCCGTCCGCTCTGTCTCAGGCGGATGTCAAAGGTCCTGTGGCACTATTCCAAAGAAGAGCAGGGGAGTTCTCCCTGGTGTCCTGGGCTGATATTTATCCCTCAACCAACATCACTAAAATAGATTATCTGGTCAATAATGCATTGCTGTTTGTGGGAGCTTGCTGTGTGCAAATTGGCTATTGCGTTTCCCACATTACAACAGTGACTCCACTTCAAGCAAGTACTTCAAAGGCTGTAAAGCGCTTTGTGATGCCCTGATGTTGTGAAAGGTACTATATAAATGCATGTTGTTCAATGAACTCCCAGGTTTAATCCATGGTCTGTGTTAGTTGATCTCATTTTCATGGACGAGAGGAGATTTTTTTTTTTTTTAAAAGCAACAGTCAGGTTTTCCATTCCCGATCCCGTGCGGAAAGCCCACGTGTGTAAGGTTACGGGAAGGCTCTCTTTGCTAGCTGTAAGGATCGAACGTGAGCTGGGCTCTTCCTTGATGTCACAACATAAGACTATCCATTTCAGTATGCGTTCTGCGGGAAGTGTGGCATTCAGGCTGGCAAGTAGGGCGGCATTCGGTAGAAAAAGTGAAGTCAGCTGACTTTGCCGGCCTGGGAGTCTTAGAATCACAGAATGGTTACAGCACAGAAACATAGAAACATAGAAAATAGGTGCAGGAGTAGCCCTTCGAGCCTGCGCCACCATTCAATAAGATCATGGCTGATCATTCCCTCAGTACCCCTTTCCCGCTTCCTCTCCATACCCCTCGATCCCTTTAGCCGTAAGGGCCACATCTAACTCCCCCTTGAATATATCCAATGAACTGGCCTCAACAACTCTCGGCGGCAGGGAATTCCACAGGTTAACAACTCTCTGAGTGAAGAAGTTTCTCCTCATCTCAGTCCTAAATGGCCTACTCCTTATCCTAAGATTGTGTCCCCTGGTTCTGGACTTCCCCAACATCGGGAACATTCTTCCCGCAACTAACCTGTCCCGTCCCGTCAGAATCTTATATGTTTCTATGAGATCCCCTCTCATCCTTCTAAACTCCAGTGTATAAAGGCCAGGTTGATCCAGTCTCTCCTCATATGTCAGTCCAGCCATCCCAGGAATCAGTCTGGTGAACCTTCGCTGCACTCCCTCAATAGCAAGATTGTCCTTCCTCAGATTAGGAGACCAAAACTGAACACAATATTCCAGGTGAGGCCTCACCAAGGCCCTGTACAATTGCAGTAAGACCTCCCTGCTCCTATACTCAAATCCCCTAGCTATGAAAGCCAACATGCCATTTGCCTTCTTCACCGCCTGCTGTACCTGTATGTCAACTTTCAATGACTGATGAACCATGACACCCAGGTCTTGTTGCACCTCCCCTTTTCCTAATCTGCCACCATTCAGATAACATTCTGCTTTCGTGTTATTGCCTCCAAAGTGGATAACCTCACATTTATCCATATTATACTGCCATGCATTTGCCCACTCACCTAACCTGTCCAAATCACCCTGCAGCCTCTTAGCATCCTCCTCACAGCTCACACCGCCACCCAGTTTAGTGTCAGATATTACACTTGGAGATATTACATTCAATTCCTTCATCCAAATCATTAATGTATATTGTAAAGAGCTGGGGTCCCAGCACTGAGCTCTGCGGCACTCCACTAGTCACTGCCTCCCATTCGGAAAGGACCCGTTTATCCCAACTCTCTGCTTCCTGTCTGCCAACCAATTCTCTATCCACGCCAGTACTTACCCCCAATACAAGGTGCTTTGATTTTGCACACCAATCTCTTATGTGGGGCCTTGTCAAAAGCCTTTTGAAAGTCCAAATATACCACATCCACTGGTTCTCCCTTGTCCACTCTACGAGTTACATCCTCAAAAAATTCCAGAAGATTTGTCAAGCATGATTTCCCCTTCATAAATCCATGCTGACTTGGACCGATCCTGTCACTGCTTTCCAAATGCACTGCTATTTCATCCTTAATAATTGATTCCAACATTTTCCCCACTACTGATGTCAGGCTAACCGGTCTATAATTACCCATTTTCTCTCTCCCTCCTTTTTTAAAAAGTGGTGTTACATTAGCTACCCTCCAGTCCATAGGAACTGATCCCGAGTTGATAGACTGTTGGAAAATTATCACCAATGCATCCACTATTTCTAGGGCCACTTCCTTAAGTACTCTGGGATGCAGACAATCAGGGCCCGGAGATTTATCGGCCTTCAATCCCATCAATTTCCCCAACACAATTTCCCGCCTAATAAGGATATCCTTCAGTTCCTCCTTCTCTCCAGACACTCGGTCCCCTAGTACATCCGGAAAGTTATTTGTGTCTTCCTTTGTGAAGACAGAACCAAAGTATTTGTTCAACTGGTCTGCCATTTCTTTGTTCCCCATTATAAATTCACCTGAGTCCTACTGCAAGGGACCTACGTTTGTCTTCACTAATCTTTTTCTCTTCACATATCTATAGAAGCTTTTTGCAGTCAGTTTTTATGTTTCCGGCAAGCTTCCTCTCGTACTCTATTTTCCCCCTCCTAATCAAACCCTTTGTCCTCCTCTGCTGAACTCTAAATTTCTCCCAGTCCTCAGGTTTGCTGCTTTTTTTTGCCAATTTGTATGCCTCTTCCTTGGATCTACTATCCTTAATTTCCCTTGTTAGCCACAGTTGAGCCACCTTCCCTGTTTTATTTTTACTCCAGACAGGGATGTACAATTGCTGAAGTTCATCCATGTGATCTTTAAATGTTTGCCATTGCCTATCCACAGTCAACCCTTTAAGTATCATTTGCCAGTCTATTCTAGCCAATCCACGCCTCATGCCGTCGAAGTTACCTTTCCTTAAGTTCAGGACCCTAGTTTCTGAATTAACTGTGTCACTCTCCATCTTAAGAATTAATTCTACCATATTATGGTCACTCTTCCCCAGGGGGCCTCGCACAACAAGATTGCTACTTAGTCCCTTCTCATTACACATCACCCAGTCTAGGATGGCCAGCTCTCTAGTTGGTTCCTCGACATATTGGTCAAGAAAACCATCCCTAATACACTCCAGGAAATCCTCCTCCACCGCATTGATACCAGTTTGGTTAGCCCAATCTGTATGTAAATTAAAGTCGCCCATGATAACTGCTGCACCTTTATTGCACACATCCTTTATATCTTGTTTGATGCTGTCCCCAACCTCACTATTACTGTTTGGTGATCTGTACACAACTCCCACCAGCGTTTTCTGCCCTTTGGTATTCCGTAGCTCCACCCATACTAATTCCACATCATCCAAGCCAATGTCCTTCCTTACTATTGCATTAATTTCCTCTTTAACCAGTAATGCCACCCTGCCTCCTTTTCCTTTCTGTCTATCTTTCCTAAATGTTGAATACCCCTGGATGTTGAGTTCCCTGGAGCCATGACTCTGTTATGCCAATTACATCATATCCATTAACTGCTATCTGTGCAGTTAATTCGTCCACCTTATTCTGAATACTCCTCGCATTGAGGCACAGAGCCTTCAGGCTTGTCTTTTGTCGAACCCGTGCCGGCTTTCTGCAAGAGCACTTCAGCTAGTCCCACACCCCCGCCCTTTCCCCGTAGCCCTGCTAATTGTTTTCCTTCGGGTACTTATCCATCTCAATCCTGAAAGCTCCAATTGTACTAGTATCTGTAGCTATTTAGGGGAGAGAATTCCAGATCATTTGAGAGAAAAGAACGCCAACTTGATAGTTATAACCTCTCAGTTCTGGTATCGTCCTAGTAAATCTTTCTTGCACTTTCTTCAGTGCCTCTATGTCGTGTAGAAGCTGCTCCAATGGGTAAATTGTAAAATCCTTACTCTACAGTATGAAACCACACGAGGCACATTCTAGGGACAAGGTCACTCTATGACCTGCTCTTTATTCACAGGACTCCAAAAGTGATGACCCTGCACGGGACCTCCCCTTATATACCTGGATGATCAGGTATGGGCAGTCACCCACAAGTTCACCCCTTGTGGTCAAGGTGTGCATCGAGGTTGAGTGTGTACAGTAATACAGTGGTGTTACATTGTGGTTACATACATGACATCACCTCCCCCCAAAGTCTTATTAGGATCATAGGTTTAGTCTTTCAGGTGGTCTACGCTCCCTCGTGGAGCGCCGCAGTTGGGACGCTGGTTGTTGGACACTGACGTGAGTATCTGTCACCTGTGGTGATTCCGGCCTGTCCGGCCTGTCCGGCCTGTCCGGCCTGTCCGGGCTGACCGCAGGGACTGTGCATTCTTCTGATTGCTCTTGTTGCTCGTTCACTGGCGGTAGTGTGAGCTCCATCTCTTGGTGTTCTTCAGGTTCCTCCATGTCATTGCTGAACCTTTTTTTTACTTGGTCCAGATGCTTACGGAATAACTGACCATTGTTGAGTTTTACCACGATGACCCTATTCCCCTCTTTGTCAATTACAGTACCCTCAAGCCATTTTGGCCCCATGGCATGATTCAGGACGACTACAGGATCATTTATTTCTATACATCTCCCCCTCAAATTACGGTCATGGTACTCGTTTTGGGACTGGCGCTTGCCCTCAACTATGTCGGTCAGGACTGGGTGAATGAGAGACAACCAAGTTTTGAGTGTCCGTTTCATTAGTAGCTCTGCGGGCAGGACCCCCGTGAGCGAGTGTGGTCGGGATCTATAGGCCAGCAGGAGGCGCGATAGGCGGCATTGTAGGGAGAGTCCTTGAATCCTGAGCATACCTTGCTTGATAATTTGGACCGCACGTTCCGTCTGGCCATTGGAGGCTGGCTTGAACGGCGCTGTCCTGACATGGTTGATGCCATTGCCCGACATAAACTCCCGGAATTCGTAGCTTGTGAAACATGGGCCATTATCACTGATCGGGATGTCCGGCAAGCCATGAGTTGCAAAGATCGCACGTAGGCTTTCCACAGTGGTGGATGTCGTGCATGAATTCAGAATGATGCACTCGATCCATTTCGAGTACGCATCTACCAAAATAAGGAACATCTTTCCCATGAATGGGCCCGCGTAGTCTACATGAATGCGTGACCATGGCCTGGTGGGCCAGGGCCACGGGCTGAGCGGGGCCTCCCTGGGGGCATTACCCAGCTGGGCACACGTTGTGCACCTGCGAACACAGTGTTCCAGGTCTGAATCAATTCCAAGCCACCAAACGTGTGACCGGGCAATGGCTTTCATCAGCACAATACCTGGGTGCTCGTTGTGGAATTCCCTGATGAATGCCTCCCTGCCCTTTTGGGGCATAACTACCCGGCTGCCCCATAGTAGGCAGTCGGCTTGGATGGAGAGCTCATCCATCCATCTGTGGGACGGTCTGACCTCTTCAGGGCATGCTCGTTTGTGGGCGCCCAATCCCCAGTCAGGACACATTTCTTAATCAGGGACAGGAGGGGATCTCTGTTTGTCCAGATTTTGATCTGGCGGGCTGTGATGGGGAGCCTGCGCTATCAAAGGTATCGACAGCCATGTCCATCTCAGCGCTTTGCTCCGTTGCCCCCTCAGTGGTGGCCAGTGGAAGCCTGCTGAGCGTGTCTGCATAATTTTCAGTGTCGGGCCGGTGCCGAATGGAGTAGTCATAAGCAGCCAGCGTGAGAGTCCATCGCTGTATGCGAGCTGATGCGTTGGCATTGACAGCCTTACTGTCTGACAACAGGGATGTTAATGGCTTGTGGTCCGTCTCTAATTCAAACTTCCTACCAAAGAGGTACTGATGCATTTTTTTTACACCATAGACACATGCAAGCGCTTCCTTCTCGACCATCCCATATTCTGCTTGAGAGAGCGACCTGGAGGCATAAGCCACAGGTTGTAGTTGACCCTCAGCATTGCCCTGCTGCAACACGCACCCAACCCCATAGGACAATGCATCACATTCAGAACCAATTTTTTACAGGGGTCGTACAGGGTCAACAAATTGTTTGAACAAAGTAGGTTTCGCGCCCGATCAAAAGCCCGTTCCTGACAGTCCCCCCAAAACCAATCACAACCGTTACACAGGAGCATGTGTAGCGGCTCCAACAACGTGCTCAAGTTCGGCAGAAAGTTCCCGAAATAGTTCAACAGTCCCAGGAATGAACGCAACTCCGATGTGTTGCAGGGCCTGGGTGCTCATCGAATCGCCTCTGTTTTGGATTCGGTGGGCCGAATCCCATCTGCAGCAACCCTCCTGCCCAGAACCTCAACCTCAGGAGCTAAGAACACACATTTAGACTTCTTGAGTCGCAGGCCTACTCGGTCCAGTCGGCATAGCACCTCCTCCAGGTTGTGGAGGTGTTCCTCGGTGTCTCGACCCGTGATGAGGATGTCGTACTGGAATACGATCATTCCAGGAATGGACTTGAGCAGGCTTTCCATGTTTCATTGAAAAATCGCGGCCGCTGATCGAATGCCAAACGGGCACCTGTTATAAATGAACAGTCCCTTGTGCGTGGTGATGGTGGTCAGTAGTTTAGATTCGTCGGCCAGTTCCTGAGTCATATAGGCTGGTGAACAACTTGCCGCCTGCCAGCATGGCGAAGAGGTCCTCCGCTCTCGGGAGTGGGTATTGACCTTGTAGGGACACCCGATTGATGGTGGCCTTGTAGTCGCCACAGATCCTGACAGAGCCATCCGCTTTTAGGACGGGAACGATGGGGCTCGCCCAGTTGCTGAATTCAACGGGTGAGATGATGCCCTCTTTCAACAGCCGGTCCAATTCACTCTCGATTTTTCCCCGCTTCACATACGGCACCACTCTGACTTTGTGGTGCACTGGCCTGGTGTCCGGGGTGAGGTGTATCACTATTTTAGTGCCTTTGAAAGTCCCGACGCCGGGTTGGAATAGTGACTCGAATTGTTGTAGGACTTGTGAGCATGAACTTCGCTCCACAGACGACATTGCGTGAACATCCCCCCATTTCCAGTTCATCTCGGCTAACCAGCTCCTCCCCAACAGTGCGGGCGCATTGCCCGGGACAATCCAGAGCGGCAGCCGATTCACTAATGTGACAGCCAACATTGCACTGCCTAGCACTGGAATGATTTCTTAAGTCCGTAATTGTGTCTCAATACGTGCTAATTTGAGTCTACTGGCTTTAAGTGTCCATAGCTTCTCAAATTGCTGAACGCCCATGAGTGACTGGCTGGCCCCTGTGTCCAGCTCCATGCGTACTGGGATACCGTTTAATAAAACCCTCATCATCATTGGTGGTGTTTTGGTGTATGAACTATGACTATTCGCCACATGGACCCGCTGAACCTCGGCGTCCATCGATTTGCCCCAAAAGTCAACCTGCCTCAAAGAACCCTCTTCTGGTCCATCTGCCTCATATATTAATCTGGTTGCAGGCTTCCTGCACATTCAAGCTAAGTGGCCTCTGAGATTGCAGTTCCTGTTGAAATCTACAAGATCTAGCTGAGTGTTTTCCCCCACACCTCCAGCATGAGTTAAAGTTTCCATTATTCGGAACAAAGGGACTATGGCCAGGCATTCCACGCTGACTGTCCCTTTGACTGCTCTTAAGTACCCTATTAGTGGGTGTCAATGGCCCCATCCCGGGCCGCATTGTCCACTGTGATGGCGTAAATGTCTGTTCAGCCTACCATTGTCTCTGTTGAAGTCCTACTCTGGGGTCTATTGCTGCCTGGGGAGTGTCGGTCTGCCCCTGCCTGCCTGCGGGGCTCTGAGTCGCCTTGATGATATTGACTCCCTGATCCATCGCCGCGTTAGAGGCAGAATTGCGCGCGTATATTATTTTCGTCTCTTCCTCCCCCGCCATGAACGTTTGAGCTAACAACGCTGCCGCTTCCAAGGTCAAATCCTTGGTCTCAATTAATTTGCGGAAAATTCCCGCATGACCGATGCCCTCGATAAAGAAGCCCCTTAGCATCTCCCCCCTGCAGGTGTCTGTGAACTTAGAGGCTGGCCAAACGCCGGAGGTCCGCTACAAAGTCCGGTATGCTCTGTCCTTCACGATGTTGGTGGGTGTAGAATCTTTGTCGGGCCATATGTATGCTACTCGACGGTTTGAGGCGCTCCCCAATCAATTTGCTAAGTTCTTCAAAGGTTTTGTCCGCCGGCTTTTCGGGTGCTAGTAAGTCCTTCATGAGCGCGTAAGTCTTTGGTCCGCAGCTGGTCAAAAGATGAGCCCTTCGCTTGTCGGCCGCTGCATCCCCCAGCCATTCTTTCATAACGAAGCTTTGCTGAAGCCTCTCGATAAAATTGTCCCAGTCCTCCCCAACACAGTACCGTTCCTCTGTGCTACCGGTGCCCATTCTTGTGGGTCGTGAATTCCCGTTTCTCGTCGCCAATGTAAAGTCCTTACTCTACAGTATGAAACCACACGAGGCACATTCTGGGGACAAGGTCACTCTATGACCTGCCCTTTTTTCACAGGACTCCAAAAGTGATGACCCTGCGTGGGACCTCCCTTTATATACCTGGATGATCAGATATGGGCAGTCTCCCACAAGTTTCACCCTTTGTGGTCAAGGTGTGCATCTAGGCTGAGTGTGTACAGTAATACAGTGGTGTTACATTGTGGTTACATACATGACATAAATGTACCTTCTGGTGTGGCCCTGACCCATCCAGACCAGCAGGTCCTACATTAGATTTTCGTCTGCCCTGATTCTGCGGGTAAAGTTTGAGATCGCCATGCCGGTTCTCTGCAAGAGCACTTCAGCTAGTCCCACTCCCCTGCCCTTTCCCCGTAGCCCTGCAATTTTATTTTCCTTCAGACATTTATTCAACTCCCCTTTTGAAAGGTAAGATTGAATCTGCATCCACCAGCCTTTCAGGCAGTGCATTCCAGAACCCAACCACTCGCTGCGTAAAAAAGTTTTCTCTTGCATGTCCTTTGGTTCTTGTTTGATTCTTGGTTGGTTTAACGTCTCAAATCAAGGACAACACCTCTGACACTCACACTCCCTCACCGCAGCACTGAAGTGCCTGCTTCCATTATTGAAAGGAGCAATGATTGATCACTAAATATTTGGTATGATTATGGTGACAATATGAGCCCTGTTAATTTGGTGATATTTCCCACAACACTAACAGTGAAAAGCTCTCTTAGGAGCATCTCACCATCTGCCATTTTCTGTTGGATCTAAATTTTGGAGCTGGAAGAATAGACTTCTATCAGATAGAGTGATGCTCTTCCATTTGCAATTAAGGATATCTAAGGATAAGGGGTAAGCCATTTAGGACCGAGATGAGGAGGAACTTCTTCACCCAGAGAGTGGTGAACCTGTGGAATTCTCTACCACAGAAAGTTGTTGAGGCCAATTCACTAAATATATTCAAAAAGGAGTTAGATGTAGTCCTTACTACTAAGGGGATCAAGGGGTATGGTAAGAAAGCAGGAATGGGGTACTGAAGTTGCATGTTCAGCCATGAACTCATTGAATGGCGGTGCAGGCTAGAAGGGCCGAATGGCCTGCTCCTGCACCTATTTTCTATGTTTTTTTTTCTATGACAGAGTTGCCTTTTCCCAGCGCTGCTGCTGAATGGATGTGCAGCTTGATTAAAATTGCCACTGCAATTGGCGTTCAAACTGCGAGGGTTAAGGGATAGCTGCTGTGGGGAATCGGAAAGGTCACAGTGGCACTGTTGGTTTCCCTTTTGAGGATTGGGGGGCGCTGTGGTTAGGGCACATTGTTGGAGCAGAGGAGAGGGAGTTTTACTCAGCATCCACGCCCTGTTATACCTGACGTCGATGCTGACACAGGGCGCCTGGGAGGGAAACAGAGCTAACAGAAAGCTCTCGAGGTACAGCAGCCTAGTGGTTGTGATACTGCACTGGAAATCGGCGCGGTCCCGGCCTGCAAGACCATCAGCAGGCCGGGGCCATTGGAGGGAGCAGCGTGCGGCGGCATACCACTGCAGGGAGCGGCGCGTGCTGCTGCAGGAGGGCGATGGCTGCTTACACTGCGGGCAGGTACAGCAGGAGCGGCGAGATCAGGGCGAAGGAGTGGCAAGAGTTCATAGAGGGATGTGATCGGGGCCCAGAAGAGGCGAGAGTTCTGGGCCCAGAAGAGGCGAAGGCCCAGGGGCAGCACAGGCCCAGGGGCAGCACGGGCCCAGCCCACACTGCAATATGTGTGTGCACATTAGGTCCGTGCAGCAGAGCTGGTCTTAATCCTTGCCACTGGACCAAGACCTAGCTCTGTCAAACCCGTGTGGTGGCTGGTGTGCAACGGCCACCACACCTTAAAAAAATACACGTACAGGCATCTTCCACCCTTCAGGATGTAGTTCGTGATCCGGAATATCAGGTCCTTCATTGAAACACCTGTGAACTCATCCATTTTCGGCCTGGAAGCAAGTCAGCCTCACTTCGAGGGATTGCCTATGATGAAGATGATGAGAGTTCAGAAGCCCACCAAGGCAAGTTGTGAAATCAGGCCGTGGCCGTGAAATCTGCCCCCGTGCTGTAAAAATCCAACTGGTTCACCAATGGAGCCAAGGGCATCTGCTGCTCTTACCCAATCTGGCCGACTTGTGACTCCAGTCCCGAGTTGTGTGTTTGACTCTTAATGGCCTCTGGGGAATCTCGGGATGGGCAATAAATACTGCCTTGCCACTGCTGTTGGCATGGGACTGGAGTCACAAGTAGGCCAGACCGGGGAAAGGTGGTAGATCCACTTAGTTCCATTAGTGAAGAACAGATTTCAAAAATTGTAAGGCTCTGCACATAAAAGAAATGTTGGAGAGAGCATAACAAGACAGAATTGCCCACTGAGCAAGGGAAAGGAGATTTCTGGAAGAGCGGGAACATAAGACTTGGAGCAGGAGTAGGCCATTCGGCCCCTCGAGCCTGCTCCGCCATTCAATGAGATCATGGCTGATCTTCCACCTCAACTCCACTTTCCTGCACTATCCCCATATCCCTTGATTCCCCTCGAGTCCAAAAAGCTATCAAAGACCAAAGGCATTGCTTATACTTTCTGAGTTTAGAAGAATGGGAGGTGATCGCATTGAAACATACGATTCTGAGGGTGATTGACAGGGTAGATGCTGAGAGACTGTTTCCCCTGGCTGGAGAGTCTAGAACTAGGGGGAATAGTCTCAAGATAAGGGGTCGTCCATTTAGGACTGAGATGAGGAGGAATTTCTTCACTCAGAGGGATGTGAATCATTGGAATTCTCTACACCAGAGGGATGTGGATGCTCAGTCGTTGAGTATATTCAAGGCTGAGATCAATAGATTTTTGGACTCTAGGGGAATCAAGGGATATGGGGATCGGGCAGGAAAGTGGAATTGAGGTCGAAGATCAGCCATGATCTCATTGAAGCAGGCTGGAGGGGCCGTATGGCCTACTCCTGCTCCTAATACTTATGTCCTTATGGTCAAGGAAAATACTTTTAGCAGATTTGTGTGGGCAGGATGTGAAGTAGTGAGGCAAAGTGGTTTGGAGAGAGAATGTTAGAAGGCATGGCCTGAGATCGGCGCCTCGTAATGTGAAGCAAAGGGACAGGTTCCGATGAGGAATCAGAGGTCGAGGGCAGGACCATATATTCAGAAGATATATTTCAAGCTGTGTATGCATAAAATAGGAATGGAAGTGTTATGGTACTGAGGCCCACAAATGCCTCCCTGGGATACGAATGCATAAGTGACAAACACTTGTGCCTCAAATTTCTGTCTCTGCTACTTTAGCAAAGGCTTTAACCCATTAGGGCCCTGGTGAGACCACACCTGGAGTACTGTGTACAGTTTTGGTCTCCTTACTTAAGGAAAGATATACTTGCCATAAAGGGAGTGCAACGAAGGTTCACCAGACTGATTCCTGGGATGGGGGGATTGTTGTACGAGGAGAGATTGAGCAGACTAGGGGTATATTCTCTCGGATTTAGAAGAATGAGAGGTGATCTCATTAAAACATACAAAATTCTTACAGGGCTTGACAGGGTAGATGCAGGGAGGATGTTTCCCCTGGCTGGGGAGTCTAGAACCAGGGGTCACAGTCTCAGAATAAGGGGTTGGCCATTTAGGAGAAATTTCTTCACTCAGAGGGTGGTGAATCTTTGGAATTCTCTGCCCCAGAGGGCTGTGAAGGCTCAGTCGTTGAGTATATTGAAGACGGAGATTGATAGATTTTTGGATATTAAGGGGGGAATCAAGGGATATGGGGATAGTGCAGGAAAGTGGAGTTGAGGTAGAAGATCAGCCATGATCTCATTGAATGGTGGAGCAGGCTCGAGGGGCCGAATGGCATACTCCTGCTCCTAATTCTTATGTTCTTAAACAAACTCTGCTAAACTAGCAGGCAAGGAGATTTCAGACAAGCACGTTGGGCCAAGGCGGGATTTGTGACTGCTTCGGGATTCAACCCCCAGTGCAGGATTGATCTGTCCCTTTTTAACAATAGAGAGCTGCCTATTGTCAGCTTTATAGCAAACATTATTTATGCATATTAAAAATGACAAACATCCATACTTCATAATGATCCACAGAGTGGTGCTGACATCATCGAGACAAGCCAGGCAACAATCACCTCGATAAGCAATTAAAATGCATATCAGCAAGGACCCATCAGGTTCCATTTCCACACTAATTTATCTTGGTAAATAGACAACGGATGTCCCTCATTCATCAAGATGATAAAATTATGCAAATGATAAATGAGTTTATAGATAGCTTCACTGCGCCTTGTTTTAATGGATGATACAATGCAGATGATGATTCTGTCAAGCACAACTCGGGCACTTTTTTCCACTCTCTCTCGCTCACTTTAGTGACAGCCTTACTAAACATAAATAATTGTTTACTGAAGACAAGGCTCCTAATTTAGGGCAATGTCTTTGTGTGTCTTTAATTTTCCCTCAGCGTGGTGCTGCTGGGAGGAGAGGGAAGTTGTCACTCAGGTTAAGCGCTGTTAGAGGGGACGGGAAAAGTCCTCCAAACATTGCGGCATCGTTTGACAATGCTAACACCACACTGAACAGCGAGATTGTATCCTGCAAATTACCGTCAGGGATGTTATCGTATAAACGCTTAACGCGGTTGTATCAAGTTCTTCTCTCTGCTATTTTAAGGGAGGGGTTTGGGTTAACATCACTGTTAAAGTAATGGGGAGTGAGCAATCTGATTCAGGAGAGCAACAGCATAAGAACATAAGAATTAGGAGCAGGAGTAGGCTATTCCATCCTCTGAGCCTGCTCCGCCAGTCAATGAGATCATGGCTGATCTTCTACCTCAACTCCACTTTCCTGCACTCTCCCCATATCCCTTGATTCCCTTAGTTCTCAAAAATCTATTGATCTCTGTCTTGAATATACTCAATGACTGAGCATCTACAACTTTCTGGGGTAGAGAATTCCAAAGATTCACCACCCTCTGAGTGAAGAGGTTTCTCCTCATCTCTGTCCTAAATGGCCGACCCCTTATTCTGAGACTGTGACCCCTGGTTCTAGACTCCCCAGCCCAGGGGGAAACTTCCTCCCTGCATCTACCCTGTCAAGCCCTGTAAGAATTTTGTCTGTTTCAATTAGATCACCTCTCATTCTTCTAAACTCTGGGGAAAAAGGCCACGTCTACTCAATCTCTCCTCATAGGACAATCCCTTCATCCCAGGAACCAGCCTAGTGAACCTTTGTTGCACTCCCTCAAAGGCAAGTATGTCTTTCCTTAGATAAGGAGACCAGAACTGTACACAGTACTCCAGGTGTGGCCTCACCTCTGCCCTGTATAATTCAAACAAGACTTCTTAACTTTTATACTCTAATCCCTTTGTACAAAAGATAACATACCATTTGCTTTCCTAATTGCTTGCTCTACCTGCATGTTAACTTTCTTTAATTCATGTACAAGGACATCCAGGTCCCTCTGAATGCAAATCTTTCTCAGTCTCTCACATTCAACAAATATTCTGCTTTTGTGTTTTTCCTACCAAAGTGGATAAGTTCACACTTCCCCACATTGTATTTCATCCCCAGACAGTGACCTCGACCACTATGCCCCTGTTGACATGTTCTACGCAATGCAAGTATCTTTTTGAAGCAACTTCTGTGCAAATAATTATCTGCTTAAAAGGCTAGAAGATTAATGGGTGATCTAATTGAGGTGCTTCAGCTGATTTCAGCTAAAGGAGCTGATAGGCTGGATAGAGAGAAAGTATTTCCTCTGGTGGTGGGAGCCTAGAACAAGGGGCATAACCTGAAGATCAGAGCTGGGCCGTTCAGGGGTGATGTCAGGAAGCACTTCTTC
This sequence comes from Pristiophorus japonicus, assembly GCF_044704955.1. Classification (NCBI taxonomy): domain Eukaryota; kingdom Metazoa; phylum Chordata; class Chondrichthyes; family Pristiophoridae; genus Pristiophorus; species Pristiophorus japonicus. The sequence continues at coordinate 9,970,255 of NC_091994.1, forward strand.
ACACAAAGGGCGGTGGGAATCTGGAACTCTCTTCCCCCAAACAGCTTTTGAGGCTGCGGGGGTCAATTGAATATTTCAAAACTGCAATTGACAGATTTTATCAGGCAAGTGTATTAAGGGTTACGGAACCAAGGTGGGTGGATGGAGCTAAGATACGGATCTAACTGAATGGCGGAACAGGTTCAAGGGGCTGAATGGCCTGCTCCTGTTCCTATGGTCATTGAATAGTGCTTGTCAACCTTCCCTGACGCAGTGAATAGGAAAAGGCAGTTTCCTGTGGCTGGGGAGTCATAGAAACATAGAAACATAGAAAATAGGTACAGGAGTAGGCCATTCGGCCCTTCAAGTCTGCACCGCCATTCAATGAATTCATGGCTGAACATGCAATTTCAGTACCCCATTCCTGCTTTCTCACCATACCCCTTGATCCCCCTAGTAGTAAGGACTACATCTAACTCCTTTTTGAATATATTTAGTGAATTGGCCTCAACTACTTTCTGTGGTAGAGAATTCCACAGGTTCACCACTCTCTGGGTGAAGAAGTTTCTCCTCATCTCGGTCCTAAATGGCTTACCCCTTATCCTTAGACTGTGACCCCTGGTTCTGGACTTCCCCAACATTGGGAACATTCTTCTTGCATCTAACCTGTCTAAACCCATCAGAATTTTAAACGTTTCTATGAGATCCCCTCTCATTCTTCTGAACTCCAGTGAATACAAACCCAGTTGATCCAGTCTTTCTTGATAGGTCAGTCTCAACATCCCGGGAATCAGTCTGGTGAACCTTCGCTGCACTCCCTCAATAACAAGAATGTCCTTCCTCAAGTTAGGAGACCAGAACTGTACACAATACTCCAGGTGTGGCCTCACCAAGGCCCTGTACAACTGCAATAAGACCTCCCTGCTTCTATATTCAAATCCCCTCGCTATGAAGGCCAACATACCATTTGCCTTCTTTACCGCCTGCTGTACCTGCATGCCAACCTTCAATGACTGATGTACCATGACACCCAGGTCTCGTTGCACCTCCCCTTTTCTTAATCTGTCACCATTCAGATAATAGTCTCTTTCTCTGTTTTTACCACCAAAGTGGATAACCTCACATTTATCCACATTATACTTCATCTGCCATGCATTTGCCCACTCACCTAACCTAGCCAAGTCACTCTGCAGCCTCATAGCATCCTCCTCGCAGCTCACACTGCCACCCAACTTAGTGTCACCTGCAAATTTGGAGATACTACATTTAATCCCCTCGTCTAAATCATTAATGTACAATGTAAACAGCTGGGACCCCAGCACAGAACCTTGCGGTACCCCACTAGTCACTGCCTGCCATTCTGAAAAATACCCATTTACGCCTACTCTTTGCTTCCTGTCTGCCAACCAGTTTAGAACTGAATAAAAGAGTGAGCAGAGAGATTAAGAGAAATTTATTTATGCAGAGTGGTTAGAAGCAGGGAGTAGCTGAGGTAAAAAACATTGCATCTGAATCTGAATTGCATTTCAGGAAAAGGTGAATAAATATTTAAGTAGAGACAGATAGAAAGAGAAAGAAAGAAAGAAAATAAGCTGAGGGGAAGAGGGAAGAGAGAGAGAGAATATCTTAAAATAAAGAAGACTACATGAACATATTGGGTTTATCTAAACTTCCTCTCCTCAGCCTCGTACTTGGTATAAAGTGACTGTCCATGGGCCAGAAGTGACTCCCAAAAATCTCCAAACTATTTACAAACCGACAATAATATAAAAAATGACAAAACCAAATGATCTATCCCATCCAGACAGGGACCAAAATTCCAGCCTCTGCCCCAGTCACGCACAATGATCCCCTGTATCTGTCGGCTTCGTTTCGTGGTCGCACTCTCTCTTGCCTCTGAGTCAGAAGGCCGAGGGTTCAAGCACCAACCCCAGGACTGGAGCTCAAACATCTAGGCCGACGCCTGTGCAGTGCTGAGGGAGTGCTACACTGTCAGAGGTGCCGTCTATCGGATGTGACGTTAAACAGAGGCCACCGTTCAGGTGGATGTAAAAGATGCCATTCAGAGTTTCTGTTGAAAAAGAACGGGGAGTTCTCACAGTGACTCAGTCAGCATTCAAACATCACCGACACCTCCGAAACAGACAAATCACTCACTCATCTCATTGCTGCTTGTGGGATTTTGCTTTCTGCAAGTCGGTTGCCACGTTTGCCTAATTCAACAACAGTGGCTGCACGTCAAACATAATTAACTGGTTGTGTAGCACTCTGGGACGTCCTGAGGGCATAAGATGTACTATTTAGAATTACAGAACGGTTACAGCACAGAAGGGGGCCATTCGGCCCGTCGAGCCCGTGCCGGCTCTCTGCAAGAGCACTTCAACCAGTCCCACTCCCCTGCCCTTTCCCCGTAGCCCTGCACATTTTTTTTCCTTCAGGTACTTATCCAATTCCCTTTTGAAAGCCACGATTGAGTCTGCCTCCACCGCCCTTTCAGACACTGCATTCCAGATCCTAACCACTCGCTGCGTAATAAAGTTTTGCCCTCATGTCGCCTTTGGTTCTTCTGCCAATCGCCTTAAATCTGTGTCCTCTGGTTCTCGACCCTTCCGCCAATGGGAACAGTTTCTCTCTATCTACTCTGTCCAGACCCCTCATGATTTTGAACACCTGGATCAAATCTCCTCTCAACCTTTCTCCTTTCAATGCAAGTTCTTCTCCCACATTTGCTGATTTGTTTGGACCATGTATATCCGGCGGTTCGAATGGGCGTTGAAAGGTTTCAGTGCTGTTGCATCATCGGTGGGTGCGTGCTAAAGCGGAACATCGAGACCCGCTAGTATCAGCGACTTGAGATATTCGCAAATTAATGGGAACATGGAGTTAAACATTAACTGTGGCCCCTGAAGCGCCTTGGCATAGACCTAACCCTCCAATGAAGATAAACATTCTTTATCCAGGAGGCGGAGCGGCAGCGTGGTGAGGCCTACAAAAGGCCAGCGTTCGCCGGAGAGGCCCAGCAGGGAGTCGGGAGGCAGAGCAACATGTCGGAGAGGCCTACAAAAGGCCAGCGTTCGCCGGAGAGGCCCAGCAGGGAGTCGGGAGGCGGAGCAGCATGTCGGAGAGGCCTACAAAAGGCCAGCGTTCGCCGGAGAGGCCCAGCAGGGAGTCGGGAGGTGGAGCAGCATGTCGGAGAGGCCTACAAAAGGCCAGCGTTCGCCGGAGAGGCCCAGCAGGGAGTCGGGAGGCACAGCAGCACGTCGGAGAGGCCTACAAAAGGCCAGCGTTCGCCGGAGAGGCCCAGCAGGGAGTCGGGAGGCGGAGCAGCATGTCGAGAGGCCTACTGGTGCAGCTGCAGCAGGGAGAGAAGGCAAAATAGAAGTAGAAAGAAATTGAAAGGTGACGTCACAGCCAAGGGGGTAAGTGATTGGCTGGTGATTGGTGAGTAGTTTTTCTTTTTCTTCTCTATATCAGTAAGTAACATTTATCATTGTTGTTGCCAAATTAAGTTAATCTAGGGGTTAAGTCATGGCAGGAGAGCTCGGACACATGTTATGCTCCTCCTGTACTATGTGGGAAGTCAGGGACGCCTCCGGTGTCCCTGATGACTACGTGTGCGGGAAGTGTATCCGCCTGCAGATCCTAACCGACCGCATTGCGGCACTGGAGCTGCGGGTGGATTCACTCTGGAGCATCCACGATGCTGAGAATGACGTGAATAGCACGTTTAGCGAGTTGGTCTTACCGCAGGTTAAAGATACACAGCCAGATAGGGAATGGAAGACCAACAGAAAGAGCAGTGCAAGGAAGGTAGTGCAGGGACCCCCTGTGGTCATCCCCCTGCTAAACAGATAGACTGCTTTGGGTACTGTTGAGGGGGATGACTCATCGGGGGAGGGCAGCAGCAGCCAAGTTCATGGCACCGTGGCTGGCTCTGCTGCACAGGAGGGCAGGAAAAAGAGTAGGAGAGTTATAGTGATAGGGGATTCAATTGTAAGGGGAATAGATAGGCATTTCTGCGGCCGCAACTGAGACTCCAGGATGGTATGTTGCTTCCCTGGTGCAAGGGTCAAGGATGTCTCGGAGCGGGTGCAGGACATTCTAAAAAGGGAGGGTGAACAGCCAGTTGTCGGGGTACAAATAGGTGCCAACGATATAGGTAAAAAATGGGATGAGCTCCTACTAGACAAATCTAGGGAGCTAGGAGTTAAATTAAAAAGTAGGACTTCAAAAGTAGTAATCTCAGGATTGTTACCAGTGCCACGTGCTAGTCAGAGTAGGAATCGCAGGATAGCTCAGATGAATGCGTGGCTTGAGCAGTGGTGCAGAAGGGAGGGATTTAAATTCCTGGGACATTGGAACCGGTTCTGGGGGAGGTGGGACCAGTACAAACCGGACAGTCTGCACCTGGGCAGGACCGGAACCAATGTCCTCGGGAGAGTGTTTGCTAGTGCTGTTTGGGAGGAGTTAAACTAATATGGCAGCGGGATGGGAACCTATGCAGGGAGACAGAGGGGAATAAAATGGAGACAGAAGCAAAAGATAGAACGGAGAATAGTAAAAGTGGAGGGCAAAGAAACCCAAGGCAAAAAACAAAAAGGGCCACTTTACAGCAGAATTCTAAAGGTCAAAATGTGTTAAAAAGACAAGCCTGAAGGCTCTGTGCCTCAATGCGAGGAGTATTTGTAATAAGGTGGATGAATTAACTGCGCAGATAGCAGTTAACAGATACGATGTGATTGGCATCACAGAGACATGGCTCCAGGGAGACCAAGGCTGGGAACTCAACATCCAGGGGTAGTCAGCATTTAGGAAGGATAGACAGAAAGGAAAAGGAGGCGGGGTGGCGTTGCTGGTTAAAGAGGAAATTAATGCAATTGTAAGGAAGGACATTAGCTTGGATGATGTGGAATCGGTATGGGTGGAGCTACGGAATACCAAAGGGCAGAAAATGCTAGTGGGCGTTGTGTACAGATCACCAAACAGTAGTAGTGAGGTTGGGGACAGCGTCAAACAAGAAATATGGGATGTGTGCAATAAAGGTACAGCAGTAATCATGGGCGACTTTAATCTACATATTGATTGGGCTAATCTAACTGGAGTGTATTAGGGATGGTTTTCTAGACCAATATGTCGAGGAACCAACCAGAGAGCTGGCCATCCTAGACTGGGTGATGTGTAATGAGAAGGGACTAATTAGCAATCGTGTTGTGCGAGGCCCCTTGGGAAAGAGTGATCATAATATGGTTGAATTCTTTAATAAGATGGAGAGTGACAATGTTAATTCAGAAACTAGGGTCCTGAACTTAAGGAAAGGTAACTTTGATGGTATGAGGCGCGAATTGGCTAGATTAGACTGGCAAATGATACTTAAAGGGTTGACGGTGGATTGGCAATGGCAAACCTTTAAAGATCATATGGACGAGCTTCAACAATTGTACATCCCTGTCTGGAGTAAAAATAAAACGGGGAAAGTGGCTCAACCATGGCTAACAAGGGAAATTAAGGATAGTGTTAAATCCAGGGAAGAGGCATACAAATTAGCCAGAAAAAGTAGCAAGCCGGAGGACTGGGAGAAATTTAGAATACAGCAGAGGAGGACAGAGGGTTTAATTAAGAGGGGGAAAATAGAGTACGAGAGGAAGCTTGCTGGAAACATTAAAAATGACTGCAAAAGCTTCTTTGGTATGTGAAGAGAAAAAGATTAGTGAAGACAAACATAGGTCCCTTGCAATCGGATTCGGGTGAATTTATAATGGGGGAACAAAGTAATGGCAGACCAGTTGAACAAGTTCTTTGGTTCTGTCTTCACAAAGGAAGACACAAATAACCTTCCGGATGTACTAGGGGTCCGAAGGTCTAGTGAGAAGGAGGAACTGAAGGATACCCTTATTAGGCGGGAAATTGTGTTGGGGAAATTGACGGGATTGAAGGCCGATAAATCCCCAGGGCCTGATAGTCTATATCTCAGAGTACTTAAGGAAGTGGCCCTAGAAATAGTGGATACATTGGTGATCATTTTCCAACAGTCTATCGACTCTGGATCAGTTCCTATGGACTGGACAGTAGCTAATGTAACACCACTTTTTAAAAAAGGAGGGAGAGAGAAAACGGGTAATTATAGACCGGTTAGCCTGACATCGGTAGTGGGGAAAATGTTGGAATCAATCATTAAGGATGAAATAGCAGCGCATTTGTAAAGCAGTGATAGGATTGGTCCAAGTCAGCATGGCTTTATGAAGGGGAAATCATGCTTGACAAATCTTCTGGAATTTTTTGAGGATGTAACTAGTAGAGTGGACAAGGGAGAACCAGTGGATGTGGTATATTTGGACTTTCAAAAGGCTTTTGACAAAGTCCCACACAAGAGATTGGTATTGGGGGTAATGTACTGATGTGGATAGAGAACTGGTTGGCAGACAGGAAGCAGAAAATCGGGATTAACAGGTCCTTTTCAGAATGGCAGGCAGTGACTAGTGGAGTGCCGCAGGGCTCAGTGCTGGGACCCCAGCTCTTTACAATATATATTAATGATTTAAATGATGGAATTGAGTGTAATATCTCCCAAGTTTGCAGATGACACTAAACTGGGTGGCGGTGTGAGCTGTGAGGAGGACGCTAAGAGGCTGCAAGGTGATTTGGACAGGTTAGGCGAGTGGGCAAATACATGGCAGATGCAGTGTAATGTGGATAAATGTGAGGTTATCCACTTTGGGGGCAAAAACACGAAGGCAGAATATTATCTGAATGATGGCAGATTAGGAAAAGGCGAGGTGCAACGAGACCTGGGTGTCATGGTTCATCAGTCATTGAAAGTTTGCATACAGGTACAGCAGGCGGTGAAGAAGGAAAATGGTATGTTGGCCTTCATAGCAAGCGGATTTGAGTATAGGAGCAGGGAAGTCTTACTGCAGTTGTACCGGGCTTTGGTGAGGCCCCACCTGGAATATTGTGTTCAGTTTTGGTCTCCTAATTGGAGGAAGGACATTCTTGCTATTGAGGGAGTGCAGCAAAGGTTCACCAGACTGATTCCCGGGATGGCAGGACTGACATATGAGGAGAGACTGGATCAACTGGGCCTGTATTCACTAGGGTTTAGAAGGATGAGAGGGGATCTCATAGAAACATATAAAATTCTGACGGGACTGGACAGGTTAGATGCAGGAAGAATGTTCCCGATGTTGGGAGAAGTCCAGAGCCAGGGGACACAGTCTAAGGATAAGGGGTAAGCCATTTAGGACTGAGATGAGGAGGAACTTCTTTACTCAGAGAGTTGTTAACCTGTGGAATTCCCTACTGCAGAGTGTTGTTGATGCCAGTTCATTGCATATATTCAAGAGGGAGTTAGATATGGCCCTTGTGGCTAAAGGGATCAAGGGATAGGGAGAGAAAGCAGGAACGGGGTACTGAAGGAATGATCAACCATGATCTTATTGAATGGTGGTAAAGGCTCAAAGGGCCGGATGGCCTACTCATGGATCTATTTTCTATGTTTCTAACATCTTATTTAGCATAGATGCATTTAAAAAAAAATATTCGTTCATGGGTTTTGGACATCGCTGGCCATCCCTAATTGCCCTTGAGGGGAAGCTAGATACGCACATGAGGGAGAAAGGAAATGAAGGACATGCTGAGAGTGTGTGATGAAGAGTGGATGGGAGGAGGCTTGGGTGGACCTGATGGGCCAAATGGCCTGTTTCTGTGCTGTAAATACTTTGTACTTTGCAATCAATGGCACACAGAGATGTCTTTGTAGGGCGAGAATTCTCTGGAATCTAAAGGTATCTTTTATTGCTGTCGGAATGTGATTACTAAAGAATATTTTACATTGCTGTGAACTGTGAGCTAATCCTTTCATTGGCCAGTGCAGGTACTTCCTGTTTGTCGATGCCTGGTTTCATCTTTGGCTCTTTGATCAATCATCAAGGTTTCTCCACGGAACCTTTGTTCTTGGTTTCCTTTTGTTGTGCTTTTTGTTTTGTGTTGTGGGACTAATTTGTTTTCCATTTTTGGCCATAGCTTCTATTTATCGAGGTGTTGACCAGAACTCTGAGGTGTAAAGCTTCCTCTGCTGTGCTCTGCATACCAAAACACACAGAAAAAAAAAATCACTAAAAGAAAGAAGCATTTGGATTTCTATAAGAACATAAGAAATAGGAACAGGAGTAGGCCATACGGCCTCTTGAGCCTGCTCCACCATTTAATACAATCATGGCTGATCCGATCATGGACTCAACTCCACTCCCCTGCCCGTTCCCCATAACCCCTTATTTCCTTATCGGTTAAGAAACTCAATTTCTGTCTTAAATTTATTCAATGACCCAGCTTCCACAGCTCTCTGAGGCAGCGAATTCCACAGATTTACAACCCTCGAGAGAAGAAATTCCTCCTCATCTCAGTTTTAAATAGGCGGCCCCTTATTCTAAGATCATGCCCTCTAGTTCTAGTTTCCCCCATCGGTGGAAACATCCTCTCTGCATCCACCTTGTCAAGCCCCCTCACAATCGTGCCTTTCACAACCCCAGGACGTCCGAAAGCACTTCACATCCAATGAAGTACTTTTTCGATGTGCAGTCACTGTTGTAATATGGGAAATATGCACAGCAAGCTCCCATAAACCGCAACGTGATAATGACCAGATCATCTGTTTTCGTGACATTGGTTGCGGAAGGAATATTGGCCCCGGAGCACTGGGGAAAACTCCCCTGCTCGTCTTCGAAATAGTGGCCGTGGGATCTTTTATGTCCACCTGAGAAAGCAGACGGGGGCTTGGTTTAACGTCTGTCTGTGGGAGCTTGCTGTGCGCAAATTGGCTGCCGCACTTCCCACACTACAACAGTGACTGCGCTTCAGAAGTGCTTCATTGGCTGTAAAGCGCTTTGGGACGTCCTGAGGTGGTGAAAGGCGCTATATAAATGCAAGTCTTTCTTCAACCACAAAGCGTGAGACGGGGGCGGGGGGTTGGGTCACATGTAGGCCAGACTGTGGAGGGGAAGCAGGTCCCCTTTCCCAAAGAGTATGAGTGAACCAGTTGGGTTTTTCTCGCAGCTTTCCTGACTATTTTATCTGGCGGCAGCCCATGAATTAATAGATTTATTGAATTCAGTTTCACATGGTGGGATTTGAGCACATAGCCTCCGAATTGCTGGTCCAGTGCCAGTTTAATGGTGTTTCTTTTTACAGCAGCAAAGTTATTAAACCTGCCTGGTTCTTTAAATCCTGAGGAGAAGTCAAAAATTTGATTTACATTCTCATGGATTGATGATTCGCTCACAGCTCTTCAGCGCCTGAGTGGTTGGAGCTCATGGTCTACAGGGCTGTAGTAATACCCACCCTCCTGTATGGATCTGAGGCATGGACCATGTATAGAAGGCACCTCAAGTCGCTGGAGAAATACCACCAACGATGTCTCCGCAATATCCTACAAATCCCCTGGGAGGACAGACGCACCAACATTAGTGTCCTCTTCCAGGCCAACATCCCCAGCATCGAAGCACTGGCCACACTCGATCAACTTTGCTGGGCAGGCCACATAGTTCGCAGGCCAGATACGAGACTCCCTAAGCAAATGCTTTATGCGGAGCTCCTTCATGGTAAACGAGCCAAAGGTGGGCAGCGGAAGCGTTACAAGGACAGCCTCAAAGCCTCCCTGGTAAAGTGCGACATCACCACTGACACCTGGGAGACCCTGGCCGAAGACCGTCTGAGGTGGAGAAAGTCCATCCGGGAGGGCGCTGAGCTCTTTGAGTCTCAACGCAAAAAGCGTGAAGAGGTCAAGCGCAGACAGTGGAAGGAGTGCGCGGCAAATCAGCCCCTTCCCTCGATGAATGTCTGTCCCACCTGTAACAGGGTCTGTGGCTCTTGTACTGGACTGTTCAGCCACCAGAGAACTCACTTTGGGAGTGGAAGCAAATCTTCCTCGATTCCGAGGGATTGCCTATGATGATGATGATGACTGGTGCTGTATACATATATATGTACATGCAATTGCTCAGCCTGTCCTCTAGATGGCTCTGTACTTGGTGCCAATATCTAAGAACCAGTGGCATCATTCACTTGCTCCAGTACCAATTGAACAGTGACTTAGACTAAATTGGATAACTCATGGAAAATGTAATGTATTTGCTTCATGGGTTCTTTGCTTAAGAATTCACAGCAACAAATTGCTATTGAGAACTAGTTGGTTTATTAACAAAGGTTTAACAATCACACGACACATTACCAGTTCATCCACTCGGCCCACAACCACCTGCCTCATCATGGATCCCCCAAACCCAACTGGCTGGGGTTTTATTGAGTCTTGTGAACATCATGTGACTGGCTAAGCCACTCACAACTCTACAACTATTTTAAGTTGAACATTAATACAAGTGCCCCCTGATTAAAGGGGGGGGGGGGGCACTAAAACCGACACATTAAACAAATTAAACTTTTGACGGTAAACTTAAATGAAATTAAAATTTGGTTGCCGGGGGTGATGATGCACTCGAATTGCTCTGGTGCCCACTTCTCGCAGGAGGCTGTGAGCGTACCGGTGGACACCGTGTGCTCTGTCTCCAGGGTCACCCTGGCACGAACGTGGCCGCGGAAGAGAGGCAGGCAGTCAGGCTGAACGACGGCCCGCTTTCTGAACCGGCTGATGGCCCCCTTGACCAGGCCCAGGAGCAATCCCACGAGGAGGCCTACCGACCTGCCCGCTCCCCTCCGCACAGGGTGCTCAAAGATCAGGAGCGTGGGACTGACGTGCAACCAGAATTTGAGGAGCAGCCCCTTCAAATAATGAACAGAGACGTGGAACACGGACTGCTCTAGACCACAGAAATTGCAGGTGGCCTGGGAGTCCGTGACCTGACTTAAAAACTGATTGCACGGGACTGCTCCGTGCAACACCCTCCAGGCCAAGTCCCCAATAAATAAAGGGCGGACTCCCATGTAGAGAGCACTCCATTAGGGACCCCCGCCTCCTCCGGACGGCAAGATGGTGCGCCATAGCATGTCCGGACAGCAGACGAGGATGGCAAAGTGGAGAGTGTGCAGGAGCAGCCCGTACAGGAATCCCCTCCGCGCAGAACTGAAAGGCACGGAGGGGATTTCCCGGAGGAGGCTCAAGCTGTGAGGCACCGACTCCCAAGCGAGTTTTTGGGGCTTGGCGCCGATGAGGAATTCTGTCCGGATGGGGGTCAGTTCGGACGGGATCTCTCCAGGTGATCGAGCCTCCTCGACACACCTAACCGAGTCAGGGCCCAGCGCTGTTTTTAGCGACTCGATGGCATTGGCCGCGCGGCGGACGTCGGCCCAGGATGGGCGCTGTGCCAGCTCCTCTGGCGCCATCCAGCCCGCTCCTCCGCCACCGAGCAGGTCCCTGACCCTGGTCACCTTGCCAAACACAGTCCTCTCACCCACCTGCCACCTAAAACCGCGCTCGTGGAGGTACGGATTCCTGAGCGGCGGCTCCCGAAGGACAGCCGCCACTCCAGACGGCGGAGAGCTGCGCTTGGTGGCGACTCTGTTCCAGACCCTGATGAGTTCCTGGTAAAAGACAGGCAGCCCCCGCATGGCGGTCCGGACGCCTCCCAGGTTTACAAACAGGAGCTGCGTGTCATAATTGAGGCAGTACTGCTGGCGGAAGAAATACGTTGCCAGCACACACCATCGAGGAGGGTGAACCTGTTAGCATCCTCACAGGTGCATACATTACAGAAAACAATGAGGATCTTCGTGAAGAAAACCTGTACATCAGTTGAACTCTTCACTGCCCAACATCATCATCATCATCATCATAGGCGGTCCCTCGAATGAGGATGACTTGCTTCCACATGGGTTCACAGGTGTTTCAGTGAAGGACCCGATGTTCCAGTCCCGAACTCCAATTGCAGGGGTGGAAGATGCCTGTGCGTGGACTTTTTTTAACGTGTGGTGGCCGTTGCACACCAGCCACCACACGGGCTTGACAGAGCTCGGCCTTTATCCAGTGGCAAGGATTAACCAGGACGACTGGAGACCTGCTCTGCTGCACGGAGACCCAGTGCACACACATATGGCAGTGTGGGCTGGCCCCGTGCTGCCCCCCTGGGCCCTCGGCTCTTCTGGGCCCCGTACCCTCATTCGTCGCACCTCTGCCACGATCTCTCGCCGCTCCTCCGCCACAAACGTTCGCCGCTCCTCATATTCTTCATACACTGACCTATTGTTCCCCCCACCCCCCCCTTCCCCCCGATGGCAAATAAATCAGCTTTGTGTTAAAACACACCGCTGTAGATCCTTGTCCCTCCCACCCCGAGTGCCCAGCATCACCCGGCCGGAGCTCAAAAAGAACAATCCGGGGGGGAGGACCGCACGGTGGGAACAGAACTCCAGCCCGGACACCGACCCCCAGGGCCACACGGCACCTTGGTGTTTCTCGTCTCCCCGAACCGACAGCAAAGTCGCCATGCGGGTCGATCCTGAGGTGTGGACGAAATGTGTGACCAACATAGCTATTCCTTGGCCACAGCTTATTTCCTCTGCAATAGTATTGTAAATATCAGGTGGTATGGGCTTGGGACTCCCATGATAGCTGCAGCCTATTTGGAAAATCGAGAACAAATATTTGAAGAATATTCTGCACCAAACACAAATCATGGAGATTTGTGAAGGAGGTAGATTAAAAAGAGGGAACAACCACCTGCATTTATATAGCACCATTAGCGTAGTAAAATGCCCCGAGGTGCTTCACAAAACAAAATTTGACACAAAGCCACATAAGGAGATACTGGGATAGCTGGGCAAATGCTTGGTCAAAGAGGTCGGTTTTTAAGGAACGTCTTTAAAAGAGGAGTGGAGGTTGAGCGAGATGGAAAGGTTTAGGGAGGGAATCCCAGAGCTTAGGCACGGCCGCCAATGGTGGAGCAATGACGATCGGGTATGTGCAAGAGGCCAGACTTGGAGGAGCGCAGAGATCTCGGAGGGCTGTAGGGCTGGAGGAGGTAACAGAGGTTGGGAGGGGAGGGGATTTGTAATCTAAAGACGTAAATTTTAAAACCAAGGCGTTGCCAGACCGGGAGCCAACGTAGGTCAGAGAGCACAGGAGCGGCGGGCGAGCGGGACTTGGTGCGAGTTGGGGCACGGGGTAGCCCGAGTAGTGGAGGGTGGAAGGCGGGAGGCCAGTCTGGAGAGCGTTGGACTAGTCGAGGCTCGAGGTAACCAAGGCACGGGGTGAGGGTTTCAGCAGCGGATGAGCTGAGACAGCAGGGGAGGCTTGTGATGTTACGGAGGTGGAAGTAGGCGGTTTAAAGATTTATCTCCAGCAAAAAAAAAACCTCACTCACTTCCCCGCAGATCTTATCTGTGTAAACTATTTCCATTGCTCGATGAATCAGTAACAGGGGGGCGGACATATGGCTGGGATTTGCACTCTTTCACCGTCCAGTTTCTCGGCGGTATTGGCCGTTTTGGGCAAAAACCGGGTCGGCGAAAAACTCCCCAGCTGAGGCCGCCGGCGCTTTGGAAGTCCCGCTGGGGAGTGGACTGTCAGCGTGCACCGACCACAGATCGCCCCGGCGCTGTCTTTGGCTGAGCGGGGCAGCCGTAGGTTAGTATAAAATAAACCCGCCCACAAGGATCGGCGGAGCTGGGCGGCCGGTGATTCGGTCGGCAAGAAAAAGGTCAGCGATTGTTTTTTTTTTTTACTATTTATTTTCAAAATCTGTTGGGGTGATTTAATTTAAAAGTGTCTTGGGAATGTTTTTTTTTGGATTTTTTTAGTTAGAATTCTTTTTATTCTTTTTTTGGTGTTAGGCTCAACCTGCAGCCTCGGGGTAAATTTTTATAGATTTTTTTTAATTTTTCGCCCATTTTCTTTAGGCGCCCAATCTAGGCGAAATTGCACTTTCCCGCCCAGAATGGGGGTGCAAGCAAGGACCATGTTTTTCGCTGGGTGGATTTATTTTTTTTTCGGGACGTTTTCGCTGGCGATGAACTTCCCAGCCTTAGCGGGTTTTTTTTTTTGGGCGGCGATCGGGCGCTGGCGTGCCGTGAGGAAATTCTAGCCCGTAGACTTAGGATTAGCACCAAATGCGTAAAGAAGGGAGCAGCATGGGGGCCCCGACCTGCGTGGGGCCAAGAAAGGAGTGGAGGTGTGGCGGTCCGCGAGCAGCGTGGAGGCCTACTGCTCCAGCGAGCAACGTGAGCTGGTGCAGGAGGGCAAGGGCAGCGAAGAGGGACGTCATCAAGGTCCAGGTCGGTGATTGGAGCGTGGGCAGATACAGCAGGAGCGGCGAGGTCAGGGGGCGAAGGGGCGGCGAGAGACTGTGGAGGGATGTGATCGGGGCCCAGGGGAGGCACGGGTTCGGGGCCAGGGGCCCAGGGGCAGCACGGGGCCCAGCCCACACTGCGATACGTGTGTGCGCGCTCGGTCTGTGCAGCAGAGCTGGTCTCCAGTTAGTCTTGGGTAATCCTCACCACTGGACCAAGGCCTAGCTCTGTCAAGCCCCGTGCGGTGGCTGGTGTGCAACGGCCACCCCACGTTAAAAAAATCCACGCACAGGCATCTTCCACCCTCCAGGGTGTAGTTCAGGTCTTTCATTCGAAACACTTGTGAACTCATCGTTTTTTGGCGTGGAAGCAAGCCATCCTCGTTTCGAGGGACCGCCTGTGATGATGATGAAAGATGGCAGTTCGAAGGTTTTTTTTCACACAAAGGGTTATTAGAATGTGCGACATGTTGTCTCGTGTGGTTAGTAATTCAATCACAATTAGATAAACATTTGAAGAAGAAAAATATTTACGGTCTCGCTAAAAGAACAGAGAAATGGGACTAGCCACGGCATGGAATTCACTTTGGCACGCATACAAAACAGTCTCCTTTAATCTGCCACAATTGCTGTGCGGAGGAAACTGGATGTGAGATACAGTGCAAGTGCACAGAGCTATGAAAACCAAAGAGATTTGAAAATGGTAAGGACAGTTAAAAAAGACCCTCCACAATTGCCAAGAAGCCATTAATCAAACCCAAGGCACACTCCAGCGAGCAACTGCCTAACAATCCTTGACAAATACAGTGTTGTCTGTAATAGGGGAAAATGTGCCAAGAGAGCACAGGGGGAAAATGCTCCTTCGTGGAAAGCCAACATCAGTGCAGCCTAGCAGCAAAACCAGGAAGCTATGCAACAGTAAAAGCGTGTTCATGTCGGAATCTGGGCATGGATGCCAGTTTTGCATCGCCTGAATAGTGGCAGCTGCCTGATTTACATCAGTGTAGCAGCTGCATTAGTGTCATTAATGCGTAATGGGTACAGGCGTATGTTGGTTCCTGCAGGCGTGCATATTATAGACGCTGTGCGTGACGCATCAATCCCATTACTGGCGGGCTGGGGATAGGAATTGGATCTAATCAGTACCAGGAGCAATTCAGAATCCCAGACTTTCACGAGTCAAGGCGGTCGCTGGAACAGCGATCCAACACGAGGCGCTGCCCCACTCCTGAGCTCCTGGAAGGTATCTCAAATGAAACGGGTAATAAAAAAGCTGCCTGTGGCATCGCCTGCCACACAGTGAGTATTTTATCGGGGATGAAGGATGGGGGAAGAGCAGGGAGGAGTGGGACTAATTGGATCGCTCTTTCAAAGATCCGGCACGGGCACGATGGGCCGAATGGCCTCCTTCTGTGCCGGGTGATTCCATGGTGGCCAAGTTAGGGGGCAGGAGGCTTCTGAAACTCACTCCACCCTGCCACCTGGTGGCTGGAGCCTGCAACTACTCCATAGATTTCGCTAGGCAAAACTCAATGGAAAATTACGCTGCGATAATCTGAAAGAAAGACTTGCATTGCTACAGCACCTTTCACGACCACCGGATGTCCCAAAGCGCTTTGCAGCACTGAACAGTATAGTCACTGCTGTAATGTAGGAAATGTGGCAGCCAATATGCGCACAGCAAGCTCCCACAAGCAGCAACGTGACAATGACCAGATAATCTGTTTATTAGTGCTGTTACTTGGATGCTCCAATGGAGGGGGATGGGGTGGGGGCTTTAAGATCTCACTGAATGTGTTATGTCTTTAATACTCTTATGAATGACTCCACGAGGTCGAGTATTGTACTCGAGCTGTTATGACGTTAGTCCCATTTATTGTAACTCCAGAGTGAGGCAAGCATGATGGGCAGCCTTTTATACTGGGCCCTGCACATCTATGCAGGTGACCCTCAGATCTCCCACCGCAGTGCCCTCTGGTGGCACACCTTATATGACTATACACTTAGTATACATGGTCTACATACATGACAGAATGGATCAATCAAATGACTGAATGATCTTCCTCATCCAGTATTATCATGTGATCACAGCTGAGCCTGATCACAAAAATCCAGGCTGACACTCCCAGTGCAGTGCTGAGGGAGCGCTGCACTGTCGGAGGTGCCATCTTTCGGATGAGACGTTAAACCGAGGCCCCGTCTGCCCTCTCAGGTGGACGTAAAAAAAAATCCCATGGCACTATATCAAAGAAGAGCAGGGGAATTATCCCCGATGTCCTGGGGCCAATATTTATCCCTCAATCAACGTAACAAAAAACAGATTATCCGGTCATTATCACATTGCTGTTTGTGGGAGCTTGCTGTGCGCAAATTGGCTGCCGCGTTTCCCACATTACAACAGTGACTGCGCTTCACTAGCAGTAAAGCTTGGGGAACATCCTGAGGTTGTGAAAGGCGCTATATAAATGCGAGTCTTTCTTTCTTTTTAAAGAGCTGCCACATGTATGAGAATAATTCTCTCCATTGCTCACTGCTAATGTCACTGACCAATAATTTCCAGTGAATAATAACAGCAGGCACAGGAACAAAGTTCCTGGTGATGCCCGCGAGCTCCATGCGTATGAAGCTCGTGTCGATCATTTGGGCAAAAACAGCTAAAAGTTAATGACTATGTAACATTAATCACAGGCAAAGACTGTAATAAATCAAACAATGGCCCCAGCTATCGGGCCTAAAAACAACACCATCGTCACCAAATGCAAGATGTAAAGCAAAGACTTGAATTTATATTTTCCAGAAATATTTCAAAGCACTTCATATAGAATTAGGGTTGCCAACTCTGGTCAGGTGTATTCCTGGAGGTCTCATAAGAACATAAGAAATAGGAGCAGGAGTCGGCCATACGATCCCTCGAGCCTGCTCCACCATTCAATAAGATCGTGGCTGATCTGATCATGGACTCAGCTCCACTTCCCCGCCCACTCCCCATAACCCCTTATTCCCTTATCGTTTAAGAAACTGTCTACTTCTGTCTTAAATTTATTCAATGTCCCAGCTTCCACAGCTCTCAGAGGCAGCGAATTCCACAGATTTACAACCCTCTGAGAGAAGAAATTCCTCCTTATCTGTTTTAAATGAGCGGCCCCTTATTCTAAGATCATGCCCTCTAGTTCTAGTCTCCTCCATCAGTGGAAACATCCTCTCTGCATCCACCTTGTCAAGCCCCCTCATAATCTTATATGTTTCGATAAAATCACCTCTCATTCTTCTGAACTCCAATGAGTAGAGGCCCAACCTTTCCTCATAAATCAACCCCCTCATCTCCGGAATCAACCTAGTGAACCTTCTGTGAACTGCCTCCAAAGCAAGTATATCCTTTCTTAAATATGGAAACCAAAATTGCACGCAGTGTTCCAGGTGTGGCCTCATCAATACCCTGTATAGGTGTAGCAAGATTTCCCTGCTTTTATACTCCATCTGCTTTGCAATAAAGGCCAAGATCCCATTGGCCTTCCTGATCACTTGCTGTACCTGCATACTATCCTTTTGTGTTTCATGCTCAAGTACCCCCAGGTCCCGCTGTACTGTCTCATCACATGGCCTCCTGCCTCTGACCACCCCTGCCCTCTCTCAAGTGGACATAAAAGATCCCAGGGCACTATTTCGAAGAAGAACAGGGGAGTTATCCCCAGTGTCGTGGCCAATACTTATCCCTTAAGCAACATCACAAAAACAGATTATCTGGTCCATTGCTGTTTGTGGGAGCTTGCTGTGCACAAATTGGCTGTTGTGGTTCCCACATTACAACAGTGACTACACTCCAAAAGTACTTAATTGGCTGTAAGGCGCTTTGGGACATCCGGTGGTGGTGAAAGGCGCTATATAAATGCAAGTCTTTCTTTCTATGATTTTTCTCCTGGGTGGTACTTACAGCAGTGTCTTTAATTCCTGGAAACTCCAGAGCAATCCTGGAGAGTTGGCAACCCCTACATAGAATAAAGGAAAAAGTGAAAGAATTTGCATTTATATGGCGCCTTTCACAAACACCCAAAGCGCTTTACAGCCAATGAAGTACTTTTTGAAGTGTAGTCACTTTTGTGACGAGTTACTTTGCAGTGCAGTGACTTTGATCAACCATGGCAGCCATTTTGTACACAGTGAGAACATAGAACATAATAATAGGAGCAGGAGTAGGCCTCAAGCCTGCCCCGCTGTTCCATAAGATCATGGCCGATCTTCTACCTCAGCTCCAACTTCCTACCCGATCCCCATATCCATTAATTGGCTTAGTGTCCAAAAATCTATCGATCCCAGTTTTGAATATACTCAACGACTGAGCACGAAACTGTCTGTACCCACAGACAGTGCGGTGGCATAGTGGTCATGTTTTTGGACGAGTAACCCAGAGGCCTGGACCAATGATCCGGAGACGTGAGTGCATATCCCACCATTGGTAGCTAGGGAATTCAGTCAATAACTAAATCTGGAATTGGAAAGCTAGTATCAGTGATGGTGACCATGAAACTACTGGATAGTCGGAAAAGCCCATCGGGTTCCCTAATGTCCTTTAGGGAAGGAAATCTGCCGTCCTTACCCGGTCTGGCCTATATGTGACTCCAGACCCACAGCAATGTGGTTGACTCTTAACTGCCCTCTGAAATGGTGGCTCACCACCTCCTTTTTGAGGACAATTAAGGACGGGCAATAAATGCTAGCTTTGCCAGCGATGCCCGCATCCAATGAATACATTTTTAAAAAACTTGGCATTGCTCAGCAGCAAGTGATCAGGCCCCGTCTGAGAGGGCACCAGAGTAGGTGAAGAGGGGGTGGGGGGGAGAGCAAGTAGAAATGATACGCTGACGTAGCCATCATCATCATCATAGGCAGTCATTCGGAATCGAGGAAGACTTGCTTCCACACTAAAAATGAATCCTTAGGTGGCTGAACAGTCCAATACGAGAACCACAGTCCCTGTCACAAGTGGGACAGACAATCGTTGAGGGAAAGGGTGGGTGGGGAGTCTGGTTTGCCGCTCGCTCTTTCCGCTGCCTGCGCTTGATTTCTGCACGCTCTCGGCGACAAGACTCAAGGTGCTCAGCGCCCTCCCGGATGCACTTCCTCCACTTAGGGCGGTCTTTGGCCAGGGACTCCCAGGTGTCAGTGGGGATGTTGCACTTTATCAGGGAGGCTTTGAGGGTGTCCTTGTAACGTTTCCTCTGCCCACCTGGGGCTCGTTTGCCGTGAAGGAGTTCCGAGTAGAGCGCTTGCTTTGGGAGTCTTGTGTCAGGCATGCGGACAATGTGGCCCACCCAATGGAGCCCAAAGGGCCGGCGGGGAGCCAGTGCACAGATCACTGGATGGTGGTGGGTTGGAGCAGTGGTCTAAAGTGAAAAATAGCTCCTAGCTTAGCACAAAAATTGACAGTCTTGTTCAGAGGGGCTCTGAAGACTGGATCGTGGTCAATGGGAACGTAGTAGTATGAGGCGGTCCCTCGTATCGAGGATGACTTGCTTCCACACTAGAAAGGGATGAGTTCACAGGTGTTTCAATGAGGGACCTAATATTCCAGATCCCAAACCACATATTGAAGGGTGGAAGATGCCTGTGCGTGGATTTTTATAACGTGGGGTGACCGTTGCACACCAGCCACCACACGGGCTTGACAGAGCTAGGTCTTGGTCCAGTGGCAAGGGTTAACCAAGACGACTGGAGACCAGCTCTGCTGCAAGGACCTAATGCGCGCGCATATCGCAGTGTGGGCTGGCCCGTGCTGCCCCTGGGCCCTCGCCTCTTCTGGGCCCCGAACCCTCGCCTCTCCTGGGTCCCGATCTCTCACCGCTCCTCCGCCTCGATCAAAAATGGAACAGTCAGTAACGGGACATCAATTAGTCTCCTCTTATCTTGGAGACATGAAATATCGACACTCCGTTATTTGAATATCAAAATATTGAACTCCAGCCTAGTTGAAGGGTTATTAACATCAGCAGAAACAAACGACAACTAACACAATGAACACGATTCAGTAAGGATGTGAATAACAGCAGCAATAACAGCAGAATCCAACCCCTGCAGCCACTTGTGAACTCGCTGGTTCGAATTCATCGAATGGGAATGTAGCACCGGTGCAGTAAGGGTTAATCTTTTGAGGTAAAAGGAGAAAGTGCTGGAAACACTCAGCGGGTCAGGCAGCATCTGTGCAGAGAGAAACAGAGTTAACGTTTCAGGTCGATGACCTTTCGTTAGAGCGAAAATAGGTATTAGGCAGGGAAGGGGTGTGGGGGAGGAAAGAAGGAAAGGGAAGGTTTGTGATGGGGTGGAAGGTAGGAGGGATTAAATGACAAAAGGGATAAAGGTGCGAGGCAAAATGGGTTGATAATAGGACAAGCAAAGAAACAAATTATGGGTCTCGAGGAGGTGTAAATGAGGACTTTTGGGGTTATTGTTAAAACCCAATTTTGGGCAGAATAGCAGGAGCTTGACTCTGCATCAAACGTGTTCTGAGTATAATGTGGGAAAGCGTGAGGCTATCCACTTTGGCAGGAAAAATACAAGTGCTAATTATTATTTAAATAGAGAAAAATTACAAAGAGCTGCAGTACAGAGGGACCTGGGGGTCCTTGTGCATGAAACACAAAAAGTTAGCATGCAGGTACAGCAAGTGATCAGGAAGGCAAATGGAATGTTGGCCTTTATTGCAAGGGGGATAGAGTATAAAAGCAGAGAAGTCCTGCTACAACTGTACAGGGTATTGGTGAGGCCACACCTGGAGTACTGCGTACAGTTTTGGTCTCCATATTTAAGGAAGGATATACTTGCATTGGAGACAGTTCAGAGAAGGTTCACTGGGTTGATTCTGGAGATGAAGGGGATGACTTATGAGGAAAGGTTGAGCAAGTTGGGCCTATACTCATTGGAGTTTAGAAGAATGAGAGGTGATCTTATCGAAACATATAAGATACTGAGGGAGCTTGACAGGGTAAATGCAGAGAGGATGTTTCCCGTCGAGGGGGAATCTAGAACTAGGTGGCATCGTTTTAGAATAAGAGGTCACCCATTTAGATGAGGAGAAATTTCTTCTCTCAGTGAGTTGTAAATCTATGGAATTCTCTGCCCCAGGTTGGGTCATTGTGGAGGTTGGGTCATTGAATACATTTAAGGTGGCGATAGACAGATTTTTGAACAATAAAGGAGTAACGAGTTATGGGGAGCGGGCAGGGAAGTGGAGTTGAGGCCGAGATTAGATCAGCCATGATCTTATTGAAAGGCGGAGCAGGCTCGAGGGGCCAAATAGCCTACTCCTGCTCCCAGCTCATGTTCTTATGAAAATTTGGATGGGCAAAATATTTCAATTCTCCAGTGCTGTTGCTTCCGCACCTTGTGCAGAAATATTTACTGGCACAATTGGTGCTCTTTGTTTTTCTAATTCAAAAGGGAATTGGATAAATACTTGAAAAGGTAAAGTTTGGCAGGGCTATGGGGGAAAGAGCAGAGGGGGGCGTGGGACTAATTGGATCGCTCTTTTCAAGGAGCCCGGCACAGGCACGATGGGCCGAATGGCCCCCTTCTGTGCTGCAGTGTTCTATGATTCTATGACTTGCAGGTTTAACACCGGCAAAATGTCACCGCAGGCGGGTTAAAGTTCATTTGTCTTTTGCCTCCGCAGCTGATGCAGCAACAAGCAGCAATCATGGCCGCTACCACGCACACCGGATACTTAAACCCGACGGCCGCCTTTCCCACGGCACAGATGCACCACATGGCGGCGATCAACCTGAACGGACTGACTGCCACACCCCTCACACCCACATCAGGTGAGGCCTCGCTCGGGCATACACCCGCAGGCACGGGCAACCTCGGTGCCCATAGTTGACCCCGAAATGAGCTTCCGACCACATATCCGCAGCATAACTAAGACCACCTATTTCCACCCCCGTAACATCGCCCGTCTCCGCCCCTTGCCTCAGCTCATCCGCTGCTGAAGCCCTCATCCATGCCTTTGTTACCTCTAGACTTGACTATTCCAACGCACTCCTGGCCGGCCTTCCCACATTCTACCCTACATAAACTGGAGGTGATCCAAAACTCGGCTGCCCCGTGTCCTAAGTCACACCAAGTCCCGCTCACCCATTGCCCCCGTGCTCGCTGACCTACATTGGCTCCCGGTTAAGCAACGCCTCGATTTCTTCCTTGTTTTCAAATCCCTCCGTGGCCTCACCCCTTCCCTGTCTCTGTAATCTCCTCCAATCCCCGAGATATCTGCGCTCCTCTAATTCTTCCCTCTTGAGCATCCCTGATTATAATCGCTCAACCATTAGTGGCCGTGCCTTCTGTTGCCTGGGCCCCAAGCTCTGGAACTCCCTGCCTAAACCTCTCCACCTCTCCACCTCTCTTTCCTCCAAGACGCCCCTTAAAACCTACCTCTTTGACCAAGCTTTTGGTCACCTGCGCTAATTTCTACTTATGCAGTGTCAAATTTTTATCGCACAATACTCCTGTGAAGCATGTTGGGATGTTTCACTACATTAAAGGCGCTATATAAATACAAGTTGTTGTTGTTTTACCACCTCCCTCCATGCCCCACCTTTCAGGGTAAGTATGGAGCAGGGTAGAGGCTACCAGGCATTGTTCCCGCGGGGGTGCGCCCAGCAGGCCCTGCGCAGGCCGCTCGCAAACAGTTGCCGCCGGAAGATACGGCGCGTGGGGGAGCCACGGCAAATTTGAAGGGCCTGCGGATGAGAAAAAAGTTAGAGGGATTGTTGTTGTCAACTGTCAGCCAAACCCAGATGAAGTGGGCCCCGACACATACACACACACAAAATGGCGGCGAAATGGTAACTTTCAAAAGGGAATTGGCTCCATACTCGAAAGGGATGAAGACAAATCCTGCAGGGCTGTGGGGAGAGGAGAGAGCATGGGGGGAAAGTGGGACCCATTTGAATAGCCCTTTTCCGAGAGCCGGCGGGGGTCTCGACGGGCCGAATGGCCTCCTCCTGTGCCGTGTGATTCCATGGCAACCAAGTTGGGAAACTTCTGAAGCTCACCCCACAGCGCAACCTGGTGGCCGGAGCGTGTAACTACGCCGTAAACGTACCCTGGGCTTATTGGTTCCATCTCCGTCTGGATGGGAGGCAGGGGATTACATGGGAGATACGGCACAGAAACAGGTCATTCGGCCCAACCAGTCCATGCCGGCGTTTATGCTCCACTCGAGCCTCCTCCTGTCTTTCCTCATATAACTCTATCAGCATAACCCTCTATTCCCTTCTCCCTCATGTGCTTGTCTAGCCTCCCCTTAAATGCATCCGTCTGTGGGGGGGGGGGGTGGCAGGTCATTTTGAACCCGCCCACCCACACTACCACCACCGTATTCACAAACGCCAATGAGCCCTCTTCCAAATGCGCGCGCACCGTTGAACCAATTTTCAGGACTGGTCGGTAGTTCCGGAAATCGCTTGACTGCCCCCGTTCCTGCTGCCACTCCAGCCACGGCCATTTTCCCGAGGGCTTTCCTCAAGGCAGCCCGAACGCCTGCCTGTTTCCGGAGGGAACCTATTTATTCATGAATACCAGGGTCCCGCGCCAGTTGTGGGAGCCCGGCGCAATTTCGAGTTACGAAGTGTACCAACAACAACTCGCAGTGATATGGCGCCTTTCACATAGTACAACGTCCCCAAACGCGCTTCGCGGGAGAGTAATCAGACGCATTTCGACCTGGCGTGGAGCAGCCTACCCAGCAGTCCTTCAAGGGACCCCCCGCAGGTAACAGGTAAGGAAAGGATTTTCTTTTCAGGATTTGTGTCGGGCCAGGACTCCCCAGGAGGGAGATGAGCATTGTCAGGATATCCATGCCCCACCCTCCACGATCGTCTCCCCCCCCCCCTTTTAACATCAGATCACCGGCTCGGCTCTGGCTACCTCCCCCCCCCCCCCCTCCCCCGATCGCTGAGCAGCCTGTGAGCGTTGATCCAGTGATCGCAGCTCACCGCAATGATAGAACTGAAACCAGAACTTTAAAATGGCTCGGGCCTCTAACCGAGGATGACGGGATCACTCGACCACCCATCCCCCACCCAGCCACCACCTGTCTGTCACCTGTCACCAGTTGCCCCCCCCACACGCCCATCACCCGCCCATTACCTGTCTGTCACCTGTTGCCTACCACCTGTTTCCCATTACCTGCACGGCTACCTGCCCGGAATCCGCCTGAACTAAAAATCGTGTTTGCAAATTTAATAATTGTATAAAGTAATTATTTTCCCAAGCAGGCTGTGTTAGTGACCCTCTCTGCCGTATTGTACGTGGGTGCCGTGCGGTAGGCTATTCGATTGTGGGTGGCATCACCCCCCCCCCCCTCCGAATCCATCTGTGCACCATCACCGTGCACATGCACTATGCGGGCGAGATTCGCTGGATAGCCATCGGAAGTGGGAGCCCTAGCTGATTCCCTAAGCTCTCCCCACCACCTGCCCCCGCCGTGTAAATCCCGTTTTAGATTTCCCCCACCTTCACCACGCAGGCCGCTGCCGTGATCGAGGTCGGCTGCATCAGTACAGACTGTAGATGGAACCGGCAAGGGCAAGAGCAGCAATGTTTCGGGGAACAGCGCCGTGAATGAATCCCAGCGCATCCCAGTCTTGGAGCTGTGCCGTGTTATTCAGTTATCTTGTCCGGCCAACTACATTTTATTATGGGACCAACTATTTGCACTGCACTTTTTTTTGACAGACAGGTGTCTGTCCAGAACCGCCCCGCCCCTCCCCCGCCTGTCTGTACAGCACTTTTTTGACTGACGGGCGACAAGCCCCGCCCCCTGTCAAGCTCCACCCTCCTCCAGGCCCGAATCATTCCATGCGCGTGGTGCGAGCAGCAGGCCCTGAGGCTCCGACTCTTCCCCCTTACCCCCGCCCCCAACCGCCCCCCCTCCCCCCGGCCGGCCTGGGCCCGATGGCGGTGGGAGAGAGAGAGGCTGGGGGAGAGAGAGAGAGAAGTGGGACCCCGAACCAGAAGCGGCACCCCGCGACCGACCACGCCTCCCGCTGAGCTGCGAGCCCCGCTAAGCACTTAAATTCCTCCATTATTTAAAAAAATATATTTATTCCTGGGCTGTGGGCGTCGCTGGCATGACCGGAATTTATAAGAACATAAGAAATAGGAACAGGAGTAGGCCATACGGCACCTCAAGCCTGCTCCGCCATTTAATACGATCATGGCTGATCCGATCATGGACTCAGCTCCACTTCCCCGCCCGCTCCCCATAATCCCTTATCCCCTTATCATTTAAGAAACGGTTTATTTCGGTCTTAAACTTATTCAATGTCCCAGCTTCCACAGCTCTCCGAGGCAGTGAATTCCACAGATTTACAACCCTCTGAAAGAAGAAATGTCTCCTCATCTCAGTTTTAAATGGGCGGCCCCTTATTCTAAGATCATGCCCTCTAGTTCTAGTCTCCCCCATCAGTGGAAACATCCTCTCTGCATCCACCTTGTCAAGCCCCCTCATAATCTTATACGTTTCGATAAGATCACCTGAATTCCAATGAGTAGAGGCCCAACCTCCTCAACCTTTCCTCATAAGTCAACCCCCTCATCTCCGGAATCAACCTAGTGAACCTTCTGTGAACTGCCTCCAAAGCAAGTATATCCTTTTGTAAATATGGAAACCAAAACTGCACGCAGTGTTCCAGGTGTGGCCTCACCAATACCCTGTGTAACTGTAGCAAGACTTCCCTGCTTTTATACTCCATCCCCTTTGCAATAAAGGCCAAGATTCCATTGGCCTTCCTGACCACTTGCTGTACCTGCATACTATCCTTTTGTGTTTCATGCATTGCCCATCCCTAGTTGCCCTAAGAAGGTGGTGGTGAACAATATTCCCTCTAATTTTTGGGGCGTCGTGCACATGCGCGTTTTTTACACGGAAAAGCCGGCACACCGGATCCTTGGACGCTGTACGGCCGGGCAGCTAAAATGGAACGTTGGTGATGGGCCTTCTCCATGAGCCTCTTCAGCCCCTGTGGTGAAGCTGCTCCTACAGTGGTGCTGGGGGTACGGTAGCATAGTGGCTATATCACTGGCCCTACCCAATCTGGAAACCTGGATGAATGATTTGGAGACCTGTGTTCAAATCCCACCATGGTAGCTGGGGAATTTAAATTCAGTCAATTAAATAAATCTGGAACTTAAAAAAAAAAGATAGCAGCAGTAATGGTGACCACGTGACTGCCATTTAGGGAAGGAAATCTGCTGCCTTACTGCGGTCTGGTTGAGATGTGACTCCAGACCCACAATATTGTAGTTGATTCTTAACTGCCCTCTCTGAAATGGCCTAGGGAGCCACTCAGTTGTACAAGGCGACTGTCTTCTTCTTGAGGGCAATTAGGGACGGGCAGTAAATGCTGGCCTTGTTGGCGACGCCCACATCCAATAAATTAAATGAGGTAGGAAATTGAGCCTGTGACAATGAAGGAATGTTGAGATGTGTCCAAGTCCGGATTGTGGAGAGGAAGTTGGAGATGATGGTGCTCCCCATGACATTGCTGCTCTTGCCGGTGATGGGGCTAAGGTTGCCAACCCTTCCAGGATTGCCCTGGAGTTCTCCAGGAATGAAAGATTAATGTCCTGGAAGCAAAATCATTTGGGGCAATTAAAAATAAATTGTGTGTTTTTTTTTAATTTTCTTCGGACACTTTTGTTTATTTGGTAGAAAAATATTGAAGATTGGTGTGGGGCTGGGGGGGGAGGAGCTGTATGACTGGGCGGGGAAGTCGGAGGTGAGAGCTCATCTGATGGGTCCTCCAGGAATACGTCCAATCGGAGTTGGCAACCCTATAGTGGAGCTGGGAGATGCTGTTGAAGCAACTGTGGTTAAAACAAAAGGACACGACTAGGAAAGATCTTTAAAAAAAAAGAGAAATATATTAAACTTGAGCCTGGATTGCTAATGGGAAAATGATGCGTGTTTTTAATTTTATTTATGTTTTTTTATAATAAAATTATTTCCAACAAGGGGAGAAAACTGCTATAAGACACTTTAAAATAACAAGGATGTTTCTCGAGCCAATCCAACAGGACTGTTTCAATATCCGTTTCTCTGTATTCTGCCTGTGTTTATTCTCAAATCGCAGTCTCCACAGAACTACAAATCTTACCTGTAAAGTTGGAAAATATTACAAACAATAAATGGATTTTGATAAACCGAAGCAAATAAGAGTTGGCGTTTACGCAGACCTCCGTCTGTTATGAACGTTGCTTTTTAAATTTGGAACCTTCCGGTTCATTGCCAGGAGTAAAAAGCAAAAGGTGAACAGTGTGATATCTGTAAGACACCCCTAACAAGCACACACACTACTAAGATGGCACCGTACAGAACTGCGATCACATGACCTTGCCACATGACCTTTTATTGTAATTACATCAGTAGCCCACTAGGTGGAGCTCGATCACAAACATGATTAAACCTCTTGGGGTGATCACTATGTTTGTATCTTTCAGGCTTGTCCTCCCCGCCTGGAATCGCTGCTCCGGCTGTGCCCAGTATTGTGTCGCCTATAGGGGTCAATGGCTACACCGGACTGTCTGCCCAGCATAACGGGCACCCTGCAGTGGAGGCTGTTTACACTAATGGAATTCACCCGTACCCAGGTAAGAATGAAAGACTTGCATTTATATAGCGCCTTTCATGACCACTGGATGTCTCAAAGCGCTTTACATGCCAATGGAGTACTTTTTGGAGTGTAGTCGCTGTTGTAATATGGGAAACGCGGCAGCCAATTTGCGCACAGCAAGCTCCCACAAACAGCAATGTGATAATGAGCAGATAATCTGGTTTTTTTTGTTAGGTTGATTGAGGGATAACTGTATTGGCCCAGGACACCAGGTGGAACTCCCCTGCTCTTCTTCAAAATATTGCCATGAGCTCTTTTACGTCCATTTGAGAGACAAAGAAGCAAGAAAGACTTGCACTTACGTAGCGTCTTCCTCGACCACCGGACGTATTAAAGCGCTTCGCATCCAATGAAGTCACTGTCGTAATATGGGAAGAGCAGACGGGGCCTCGGTTTAACGTCTCATCCGAAAGGCGGCACCCTCCGACAGTGCAGCGCTCCCTCAGCACTGCGCTGGAATGCCAAGATTTTTGAGCTCAAGTCCCTGGAGCAGGGCTTGAACGCACAAGCTTCTGATTCAGCAGTGAGGTTGCTACCCACTGAGCCACTGCGATCGTCACTCGAGTATCAATACAAATCTTTGCCCTCATATTTCACGTGAGCAAAGTGATTGCTTTGTGCAGTGAAGTACCTTCTCTGCATAGAACCATATAAAATAACTAAATCAAACAGCTGTGGAGCCTACCTTAAAAATGCATGGTAATATAAGATGTGTCAATGAAAAATGTGGCTGTCTGCGAATTTTCATTGAATGAGACATTGTCTAAACACTGTTTGCAGAAGATAAATGACTTTATGACAACCAGGTGTATACACTAATCTATCTCTTCATCTTTCTATCTCGTCCATCTTCATTCCCTTCTTCCTTTATTTTGATTACCTTCCCTTCCCTTCCTTCCATTGTTTTCTCTGTCCTTGTTCTTTCATTTCTTTCCCATTGCCTCGCTCCGCTGCAATTTACTTTACTTCCTGCTCGTCAAATATCTTCCCTGTTCAAAATTCTATACTTTTTCTCTTTCTCTGTCTTTCGGTTTCACTACTCTGCTTCTCTGCTTCCTTTGTGAATTATTTACCTTCTCTCTTTCCATCTTTTTCTCTCGTTCTCGCTGCACCTGTTCTGCGCTCTCTCTTTTCTGTCTCTCCTCTTCTCACTCTCTCTTTATCATACGCTTCCTCTTTCTCTCACTGTCTTTCTTGTTTCTCTCTCTTTTTCGTTCTTCCTCCCTCTGGCTTGCTCTGACATCCCATTTTCTCCATTATTTCTTCCCTTTTACTTTCCCCTTTTCTCTATCCCATAATCTAATTTGCTGCCCCCTTTTCTGTCATTAACCCAACCCATATCCCACCTTCTCTCCATCTCTCCCGCCTCCCGCCTTCTCTCTATCTCTCCCGCCTCCCACCTTCTCTCCATCTCTCCCACCTTCTCTCCATCTTTCCCGCCTTCTCTCCATCTCTCCCGCCTTCTCTCCATCTCTCCCGCCTCCCACCTTCTCTCCATCTCTCCCGCCTTCTTTCCATCCCTACCGACTCCCACCTTCTCTCACCTCTCCCGCTTCCCACCTTCTGTCCATCTCTTCCCGCCTCCCACCTTCTCTCCATCTCTTCCACCTTCTCTCCATCTCTTCCGCCTCCCACCTTCTCTCCATCTCTCCCGCCTCCCACCTTCTCTCCATCTCTCCTGCCTCCCACCTTCTCTCCATCTCTTCCATCTCATTTTCAGCACAAAGTCCTTCTGCAGCCGACGCCTTGCAGCAAGCTTTCACAGGGGTTCAGCAGTACACAGGTGATCCCATTTATGTTTTGCTCGTTTAAAAAAAATATGAACAATGTTTCTCCATAAAAGGCGCTACACATTTGGAGTATTATTTAACTGAAGGAGGCACAGGAGCGAGTGCCATGGCTTTAAGAGTTACTCTCATTCAATCTGTGAGCACTGAGAAAATGGTAAACCTTCAAAGGTAAAATTCTCTTCACGACAAGTATTTTTGACGTTTAAATTCATTTGTTCCTTATGTGGCACGTCTTTTAAAATCTGCTGTCGTCGGTAATGTGGGAATGCATGGAGGCAGGGAAAAGGGGAGGGGAAATTGACTGTGGTGATGAAGATTCACTCTCTAGACTGCTCAAGCGCGCCTCTGAGCAGGTCAGGCAAGGATGGTGTGACACAGAAGCAGAGCGGAGATGGGGCGGGGAAGCATCCTGATTAAACCTTCCTGCAGCGATAAAACTCTGCTATTAGTGGGAGTTTTTTTTTATAACACAATTGCAAAAATGCCTTTGAAAGGTTAGGCAGTGACTGGCAGGGATAATCGTGGACGGGTTACTCACAACTGCAATAACTTTTAAATGTTGATGTTCAGAGAGATTTGGATGTCCTTGTGTAAGAAACACGGAAAGCTAGCATGCAGGCACAGCAAGCAATAAGGAAAGCAAATGGTACGTTGTCCTTTATTACAGGGGGGTTTGGAGTATAAGAGTAAGGAAGTCTTGCTCCAATTGTACAGGGCCTTGATGAGATCACACCTGGAGTACTGGGCACAGTTTTGGTTTCCTTATCTAAGGAAGGGTATACTTGCCTTGGAGGCGATACAACGGAGGTTCACTAGATTGATTTCTGGGATGAGAGGACTGTCCTATGAGCAGAGATTGTGTAGATTGGGCCTATACCCTCTGGAATTTAGAAGAATGAGAGGTGATCTCATTGAAACATAGAAGATCCCGAAGAGGATTGATAGTGTAGATACTGAGAGGTTGTTTCCCCAGGCTGGAGAGTCTAGAGCTAGAGGGCACGGTCTCAGGATAAGGAGTATACCATTTAAGACAGAGATGAAGAGGAATTTCTTCACTTGGAGGGTTGTGAATCTTTGGAATCCTCTGTCCCAGAGGGCTGTGTATGCTGAGTCTCTGAATATATTCAAGGCTGGGATAGATAGATTTTTGGACTCTCGGGGAATCAAGGGATATGGGGATCGGGCAGGAAAGTGGAGTTGAGGTCGAAGATCAGCCATAATCTTACTGAATGACGAAGCAGGCTCGAGGGGCCGTATGGCCTACTCCTGCTCCTAATTCTTCTGTTCTTAACTAAGGTTTGTCGGCCTAATCAACAGCCTCTTTTCTTTCCCGTTCCCTTGTTTTCCATGAATAGCCATGTATCCGACAGCGATTGCCCAGATCAGTCAAGCGTTTCCTCAGCCACCACCTGTCATAACACAACAGAGAGAAGGTGAGTAGCCACGGCAACGACCCCCGAAAATTACCTTCCTCATCAACCCCATCACAAACACCTTCAACCAGTTTCACTTCAGGTACGGCTTGGAAACCATGTCTTGAAGGAATATTAACAACAACCCACACCAGCAACTTACATTTAATGTAGTAAAACGTCACAAGAGTACTAGCAAACAAAATTTGACATTGAGCCACATATTGGGGCAGATGAGCAAAAGCTTGGTCAAAAGGATAGGTTTTAAGAAGCGTCTCAAACAACAACAACTTGTATTTATATAGCGCCTTTAACATAGTAAAACGTCCCAAGGTGCTTCACAGGAGTGTTATAGGGCAATTAAAAAATTGTCACTGAGCCACATAAGAAGAAATTACGGCAGATGACCAAAAGCCTGGTCAAAGAGGTAAGTTTTAAGGAGCGTCTTAAAGGAGGAAAGAGAGGTAGCGAGGCAGAGAAGTTTAGGGAGGGAGTTCCAGAGCTTAGGGCCCAGGCAACAGAAGGCACGGCCACCAGTGGTTGAGCAGTTAGGATCAAGTGGTATGGAGAGAAAGCAGGAAAGGGGTACTGAGGTGAATGATCAGCCATGATCTTATTGAATGGTGGTGCAGGCTCGAAGGGCCGAATGGCTACTCCTGCACCTATTTTCTATGTTTCTATCAGGGATGCCCAAGAGGGCAGAATTAGAGGAACGCAGATATCTTGTGAGGCTGGAGGAGATTACAGAGATAGGGAAGGGGCGAGGCCACGGAGGGATTTGTAAATAAGCATAAGAATTTTTGAAATTGCCGCGTTGCTTAACCGGGAGCCAATGTAGGTCGGCGAGCACAGGGGGTGATGGGTGAGTGGGACTTGGTGTGAGTTAGGACACAGGCAGCCGAGCTTCGGATCACCTCTAGTTTACGTAGGGTAGAATGTGGGAGGCCAACCAGGAGTGCGTTGGAATAGGCAAGCCGAGAGGTAACTAAGGCATGGATGAGGGCTTCAGCAGCGGATGAGCTGAGGCAAGGGGCGGAGACGGGCGATGTTACGGAGGCGGCAATCCAGACAGGAGAAGGCACGGCGGGGCTTAATATAAATCACAACCTCACAAATAAGTTGCCGATGTGATTTGAGTACTTTTGTGTTCTTGCTTCATTATGTCCACTTAGATTGGGGGGATACAACTGATTTAATTGGGATGCATGCCTGTAGTCATCTGTCTCGCCAACTCTCCTGACAGTGCGGCCCAATCACAACTGGAATCAAAATGGCAGACTCAATGCCACACGCCACCAATGGCAGTCGTTCACCAGTCTGCCATCAGAACTAGAATAAAATTGGAGTAGAGAACATTAGTCACTCAACTGAATTTAAACCAATCCTGACAAAAGAAATTCCTTCACCCAAAGGGTGATATGTGCTTGGAATAATCCTCCGGTAAAGAGACAAAAGACAATGGATTCATTCAGGATGAGGTTGGATGCCAGGCTGGGAGGGGTGGAACCAATTTCGATCTACCCTAACTCTCCCATTGAAACTCAGCCCTCTTGGCCTCTTGCACATCCCCAATTTTCAACACTCCATCATTGGTGCCAAGGCCCTAAACTCTGGAATTCCCTGCCTAAACCTCTCTTTCCTCCTTTAGCACGCTCCTTAAAACCTCCCTCTTTCACCAAGCTTTTGATCAGCTGTCCTAATATCCCCTTATGTGGCTCGGGGTCAAAATTGGTTTGCTAATGCCCCAGTGAATATTTTACTACTTTAAAGGTGCTACATAAATGCAAGTTATTGTTGCAGTACCCTAACTCCCCCACTGAACTCCATCCCTCCAGTACCCTAACTCTCCCACTGAATCCCATCCCTCCTGTACCCTAATACTCCCACTGAACCCCATCCCCCCCAGTACCCTAACTCCCCCATTGAACCCTGTCCCTCCAGTACCCTAACTCTCCCACTGAACCCTATCCCTCCAGTACCCTAACTCTCCCACTGAACCCTGTCCCTCCAGTACCCTAACTCCCCCACTGAACCCTATCCCTCCAGTACCCTAACTCCCCCATTGAACCCTGTCCCTCCAGTACGTTAACTCTCCCAGTAAAACTCACTCCTCTGGTGCCTTTTGAGTTTTTCCTAATATTTATTTTAAGTGCATTTTTATAACTTTCCACCTTAACCTCCTCCTTTCTCGAATGCAGGGTCTGAATTCCTTTGAGCTATCTTCACAACCCGTTCCCTTTGAACTGGAACCAGTCTTCTGCCCTTCTGCGCACCCTCTCCAGCACATGCATATATTTTTTCTCTGCTGAATTCTCTTCTCTGTTTTTTTGAATCTTTCCTCACCCAGGGCCCGAAGGCTGCAATCTCTTCATTTACCACCTCCCCCAGGAGTTTGGAGACAGTGAGCTCATGCAGATGTTTCTGCCCTTTGGCTCGGTGATCTCATCAAAGGTGTTTATGGACCGGGCCACCAATCAGAGTAAATGCTTTGGTGAGTGCTGCTGGTGGAACGGGAGGCGAGACAAGGTACAATGTCAGGATTCTGTGACATCAACATGGCCCTTAAAGGGACAATTGCAATCAACTTCTTAAGCCGTAGAAGGCAAGCACGTCCAGGGAAATCCCTGTGTCCCTGGTGTAATGTGTGTACCTGCGAGTATGCTCACAGTTTGTCAAGCTGTTGAGTTGTGAGTGGCTCAGCCAGTCATATGATGTTCACAAGACTCAATAAAACCCCAGCCAGTTGGGTCTAGGTCATCCACGATGAGGCATGCAGTTGTGAGCTTGGTGGATGAACTGGTAATGTGTAGTGTGATTGCTAAACCTTTGTTAATAAACCAACTAGTTCTTAATAGCAATGTGTTGCTATGAATTCATAAGCAAAGAACCCATGAAGCAAATACATCACACCGGGAATGGCCGGTTTTATGAGTTAAAGCTCGGACATTTAGGAGTGAAATTGGGGACTCTCACCCCCAAAAGGTTGTTGAAGCTGGGAGAGACAGGAGAGGGGGGCATCAGTTGAAGCTTTGAAGGCCGAAATCGACAGATTTTGTTAGGTAAGGGTATCGAAGGACGCGGAGCAAAGGTGGGCAAATGGAGTCAAGGTTGCAGATCAGCACTGATCTTATTGAATGGCAGAACGGAGTTGGATGGAGGGTGGGGGGGGGGGGGGGCGGGAGGTGTTAGTGTTGCAAGGCTCCCCAGTGCGTCTGGAGGGATGGACCAATGGCGGGAGTGTGGGGTGGGGGTGAGGCGGGAAGTCATGTGATGAGACCTCCAGCAATGGACCCAACCAGAATCGGCGACCCAAAATGATTTGCATGCACAATGTAACTGAACTGTCTACCTGTTCTTCATTCACCGCAAATGGGATCAAATACTTTAGAGAGTTGAGGGAAATAAGGGTGCAGCTGATATTTTGAAGCATGTTGAGTTCCTTTCAAGTTAGCAATACACCAAAAACCCTCATCCCAAAATATGGGCAATTGTCTCCAGCCTCTTTGAGCTGGTACTGAGAGTTCACAGTGATATATCCAACCTCCTGCCCATGTTTAATGGGAGACCGGTTACAAAGGAACATAAGAACATAAGAATTAAGAGCAGGAGTCGGCCACTCGGCCCCTCGAGCCTGCTCCACCATTCAATAAGATCATGGCTGATCTTCTACCTCAATTCCACTTTCCTGCACTGTCCCCATATCCCCTTGATTCTCTTAATATCCAAAAACCTATCGATCTCTGTCTTGAATATACTCAATGACTGAGCCTCTGGGGTAGAGAATTCCAAAGATTCACCACTCTCTGAGTGAAGAAATTTCTCCTCATCTCAGCCCTAAATGGCCGACCCCTTATTCTGAGACTGTGACCCCTGGTTCTAGACTCCCCAGTCAGGAGGAAACATCCTCCCTGCATCTACCCTGTCAAGCCCTGTAAGTATTTTGTATGTTTCAATGAGATCACTTCTCATTCTTCTAAACTCTAGAGAATATAGACCCGGTCTACTCAATCTCTCCTCATAGGACAATCCTCCAATCCCAGGAATCAGTCTGGTGAACCTTCGTTGCACTCCCTGGTTAGATAGCGAATTCCCTTCACTCCTGGGATCTGTTTATGGCAGCTGCCAGAGCTGAAGCGAACTTGGGCACGTTGGACTTGAAGTGGGTTACGAGAAAGTTGCTCCCAAAATAGCGAGCAAATATTTAATTGTGTCAATTTAACCACAAATTGCAATGTCTCGGATTTAAAAACCCCAAGCTAGCATCGCCTAATGACTGCTGCTCGATCTATCCCTCTCTCCCTCCTACTTGTTCAACCTTGCTGATGTCCCACAGCACGAGTCTTCGCCTAGATTTCCCAATTAAAGAAAGTTCCCCAGCCTGGTCGCCTCTTGATCTTACTCCATTGTGGGCAATGGCGCCACCCACTGGCCCAGTGGAAAATCGAGCCAACAGATGAGCAGCCCAGCTTGACAGATTCGACTGTCAAACTGGGTGCAGCTCCGCATTCTTATTCGGTTTCCCACCCATAATGTACACATTTAAAGAGCGAACCGATTTATTGTTTTATTCCAGTCATTTTTAACTTTTGAAAATGCCGTTCAGGTTTTGGCTTTTCACTGTGAAAGTGGTTTCCCGTTCTGTACGCCAACCAAAGATTTATCCATTTACTAGAATGGTGTCAGGGCTAAGGGACTTCAGTTTTGTGGAGAGACTGGAGAAGCTGGGGTTGTTCTCCTCAGAGCAGGGATGGTTGAGAGGAGATGTCCCAAATCATCAGCGGTTTTGATAGAGTAAATAAGGTGAAACAGTTTCCAGTGGCGGAAGGTTCTGTAACCAAAGGACACAGATTTTAAGGTGATTGGAAAAAGGACTAGGGGCGACATGAAGTAAAATCTTCTCACACAGTTGTCGTGACCAAGATCCGGGTCGGTGATTGGAGCGTGGCAGGTACGGCAGGAATGGCGAGGTTGGGTACAGGAGCGGCCAGTGATCGTTGAGCTACATGATCGGGGCCCAGGAGAGGAGTGAGTTCGAGGCCCAGAAGAGCCGAGGGTCCAGAGACAGGACGGGGCCAGCCCACACTGCGATATGTGTGCGCGCACTAGGTCCGTGCAGCAGAGCTGGACTCCAGTCGTCTTGGGTAATCCTTGCCACTGGACCAAGACCTGGCTCTGTCAAGCCCCGTGTGGTGGCTGGTGTGCAACGGTCACCCCACGATAAAAAAAATCCACGCGCAGGCATCTTCCACCCTTCAACCTGTGGTTCGGGACCTGGAATATTAGGTCCTTCATTGAAACACCTGTGAACTCATCCCTTTTTGGCGTGGAAGCAAGTCATCCTCGATACGAGGGACCGCCTATGATGATGATGTTGTGACTGAAAGGGCGGTGGAAGCAGATTCAGTAGTAACATTCAAAAGAAATACCTGAAGGGAAGAAAATCACAGAGCTGTGGGGAAAGAGCAGGGGGAGTGGGACTAACTGGATAGCTCTATCAAAGAGCTGGCACAGTTTCAATGGACCAAATGGCCTCCTTCTGTGCCGTATCATTCTATGATTGCACCCAGTGCTTTTTCTTTCTGCATTGAATATGAGACATTAATTTCCTTCCTCCTCTCTTTTAATGTGAGTTTCACTTCTTCCCCTCTCTTTGATGCCCTGTGTCACATAACATCACATAACAAGAGTACAGATGTGCAGGCTACTTGCTGCCAGGCTCAAGCCAATTAAAGAAAGGTTTATATTGATATAGCACCTTAACGCATCTCTCGGAGTGTTCCCAGTGCACTTCACAGATAATCAATGACTTTGAAGAGCGGGTTGTTCTTCTCTAGGCAAATATGGCAACCATTTTGTGCACAGTAAGATTCCTTCCAACAGCAATGGCCAGCTAATCTGTTTGCTGATGCTGTTGTTTGAGGGAGGAATGTTGGTCAGGGCACCAGTAGGACTCCCTGCTCTTCCTCAAATACTTCCATGCTGTAATGTATTTGCTCCATGGGTTCTTTGCTTAAGAATTCATAACAACACATTGCTATTAAGAACTAGTTGGTTTATTAACAAAGGTTTAACAATCACACTACGCATTACCAGTTCATCCACTAGGCTCACAACTGCAGACCTCATCGTGGATGACCTAGATCCAACTGACTGGGGTTTTATTGAGTCTTGTGGACATGACGTGACTGGCGAAGCCACTCCCAATGTAACAGCTCCACAAACCTGTGAGCATACTCGCAGGTGCATGCATTACAGGTGGGATCTTTGGCCTCCACCTGAACAGGCAGACGGGACTGTGGTTTAATGTCCCACCCGAAGGTTGGCACCCCTGACATTGCAGCACTCCCTTAGTACTGCACTGAAGTAACTGTCTGGTTTTATCGCTCGATTCCAGGAGTGGGGCTTGAGCCCCAAAAACCTCCTGACTCGAAGACCAAACTCGGCCAACTTGACAGATTAGGAGGTGGTGGAGAGTAAACGGTTAGTGCTTTTTCTCCTTTGTATTTTCTGTCTGATGTTCTTCCTTCCCTCCTCTGATTCCTTCTGGGAGCCCGTTAATGGGTCTCGGCACGCTTCCTGTCGCTCACCCAAGTGGCCATTGTTCATGTGTGAGCCTCGACAGTGAATGTCAACAGGCGACTTGACTGTTTTTTTCGGTCATTCATTGCGGGGACGTGGGCGTTGAGAACATGGCGCATCCCGAGCTGCCCTCGAGAAGGTGGCAGTGGGCCACCCGTCCTGATCCGCTGCAGTCCGTGTGGTGACGTACTGCCAGGGAGGGAGCTCCAGGATTTTGACCCAGCGGACATGAAGGGACGGCCGATATACGTCCAAGTTCGGGACGGTGCGAGATCTGGGAGGGTGTTGGGCGGTGTTCTCCGTACGCCTGCCACCCTTGTCCTTCTCGGCGGTGGAGGTCACGGGTTTGGGGAGTCGCAGGACTGCGGAGGGCGCCACGACCAGACCCAACGCGGTCCGCCGCTGACGTCCACAACCGGAGATTCTGCGTCGGGAGTCACTGGGTGCTGATCAGGAGCAGGAGACCCTGGCTGATTTTGTGTCACTTCGTATCCCGGGGTGGTGGGGGGGGGGGAGGGTGGGGAGGGGTGCATCATGACAATTGTGTGGCAACCCTGCTGTCACCCAGGCTGAAAGCATCTAACTCGGTGCAGCCCTGGGATTGAACCTAGCATGTGCCGGGTTTAGGAACCCATTAGCTACGGCGTGACCTCTGCCTAGGGCCTTCTTGTGGCTGTGTGACTGAGACTGGGGGGGGTGCCATCAGCGCTGACTTTAGTGAGAAAGGAAAAAAAAAATATGTCCATCTCCAGTACTCCTTAGGACAACATTGGTGGGGGTGGTGGGGAGGAGGGGGCCGGGGTGGAGTGGGGGGGTAATACATTGTCCATCTCATATAGTAGGCGACCTCACCTTTGACACGTCTTGCAAACATTTCTACCTCTTTATTTTTTTTTTGAAGGTTTTGTGAGTTTTGATAACCCCACTAGTGCCCAGGCTGCCATCCAGGCTATGAATGGTTTTCAGATTGGCATGAAGAGGCTAAAAGTCCAGTTAAAACGGCCAAAGGATACTAGTCGCCCTTACTGACTGACTGTGATTCAGGGCATGAATTTCTGATTTTCTAGGTAAGGCATTGATTATTAACTTCTTATATCTTCTGCGTACACCTCGAAAGCTTTACTAAGTCCATGTCGATGTTTACCTCCTGTGCCACAAAGTCCGAATAGTAGCAGGGCCATTTTACTGAGGCGGTGTACAGGAATTCGTTGTATTTTCACACAAAATTGTAGTGAACATCTCGAACTCTTTCCCCTAAAAGGCATGTTGAGGCGGGGGGAGGGGGAGGGGGAGGGGGGAGGGGGGCGGGGGGCGGGAGAGTGGTCAGTTGAAAGTTTCCAGACTGAGATTTATAGATTTTTGTTGGGCAAGGGTATTAAGGGTTACAGAACCAAGGCGGTGAGATGAGATGCGATGAGGCGAAATTTCTTCTCTCACAGGGTTGTGAATCTGTGGAATTCGCTGCCTCAGAGAGCTGTGGGAGCTGGGACATGGAATAAATTTAAGACAGAAATGGACAGTTTCTTAAACGGTAAGGGGATAAGGGGAGCGGGCGGGGAAGTGGAGCTGAGTCCATGATCAGATCAGCCATGATCTTATTGAATGGCGGAGCAGGCTCGAGGGGCCGTATGGCCTGCTCTTATTTCTTCTGGAGTTAAGATCTGTTTCAGTGATGTTGATCGAGGGATAACTATTGGCCAGGACACTGGGGATAACGCCCCTGCTTTTCTTCAGAATAGTGCCGTGGGATCTTTTACGTCCACCTGAGAGGGTAGATGGGGCCTCGATTCAATGTCTCAGCTGAAAGATGCAATCCCTCAGGGCTGCGCTGGAGCATCAGCCTAGATTTTTGTGCTTAAGGTCCCCAGAGTGGGATTATGAACCTTCTGACTCACAGGCGAGTGTGCTCGCCACTGAGCCACGACTGACACACAGAGCAAAGTCTGACTAGAATGGCGAGGAGTGGCCCTACTCCCGGGAGATTCACTGGTTTGGGAAGGGTTCCAATGTGATGGTCTCAGTCTCGGGCAGCAGTAGGAGGTCAGCAATTAGCCCCCGGGTTAGCACAGGGAAAAATCAGCCAGACGATTCCCGCTCCTGATCCAAACACCTGCTGGAAGTGCCCATTTGCGGCAGTAGTCGAGGGCAAGATCCCGCTCGGATGTGTCGTCCACTTTTTAAGGCTTGTACATTGAACAATGGCCCCCTTGGGCAAGAGCTTATGGCACCCCTATGACCTAGCCAAACCCTGGGGCGCCTTCATCAAGTTGCCCAAACATGCAGCTACCCAAGGTACCAATGCATTCCTACGCAAGAGCCCTGCAACAAATATCTAAACTATACGCGTGTACTTTTTAATCTTTAAAGAAAAATAATGAAGAAAAAAGAAGGGTGTCTATCAGCTGGGAGCTGGGAGTGCATTGTTCTGTAACCTCTGTCGACTAATGTGCCACGTTTTGATCCAACACTGACGATGCTCTCGTCTTTCCTTAGGGCAGTGACGGTGTGGAATATGAGGAAGTACCTATTGAGATGGCTGTTTCTAAGATGCCAGTGCTGAGGGGGGAAGATGATGAAACACAAACTTCGAGAAAATATTTCAAGAACCCTGAAAATGTGAAATTTCATTGCAGCTATTTAAGGAGACTCGGATCTTACAGTAGCAACACATAAGATGCACATGTGACGTAAACCGGTGTGGGAAGGACGGCTGTGGTACAGATTGCAGAGGAAGCTGCCTTTGACACAGTTCTGTGTCATTGAGCGCCCAGCTAGGTCTCCTTGGTGATGGTTGCCATGGCTGGGGTTTTTTTTGTGTGTGTATGTGTGTGTGTGTGTGTGTGTGTGTGTGTGTGAATCCATATGGTTGACATGGTAACGCAGAACGCATTGAGTCTTTATCTCTCAATCCTCAGACATTCAGGGACCAAAAGGACCAAAATGATTTGTTTTTTAATTTATATTATCGGGGGCCTGTATCTGTAATATATCAGTTCGGTTTTCTTTCCTTATCTTGGTAGTTGAGACATGGGGGAATAAGAAAGAGCTAAAATTGTTTAATATTTAAGAAAAAAAAGCAACGCTTTAGTGGTCTTAGAATAGTATAATACACTGGGAAATCTGTACAAGGAGCAAAATATAGTAGAAATTTTACAGGAGTTAGTTTTAAGAAGAAATCAAAGGCTAAAATGTACTTGGGTGCCTCATCTCCTTCTTAGGAGGCACGATAGTGCTGCATGCTACTGACCGAAAATATAATTATACATAACGGTGTATAGATATTCTGCTCCTTATATTTCTGAAAAGATTGCTTTTAAAGAGAGAGAGAGAAAATTGAACACGGTTTCCTTTACCTTGCCGAAGGTGGGCTTCGTTTATCCATTTGAGGACGTTAATGGCCGCATCGTTGATCAAACTAAGTTGCCTGTTTGATGATTTCATTCACGGGGTTAACGGCGGAGTGGGTTGTTCTAAAATCTGTGTTTTTGCAACAAACAGAAAAAAAGAAGCCTCAAGGAATGAAATCCCTTGTAGTATAGCTTTTCTAAAATAACATTGTAAATAATCTCTGGAGTTAACAGCACATCATTTCTGGTCACTGGCGAGGGCCTTTGTTAATACCCGAGTGTGAAGATGTTTATATGTTAAACGGTGTTACCAAAATGTGGGGGGGGGGGGGGTGCGAAGGGGTGATTTAATGCAGAGGGTTTAGTACAATGTCGTTTGGCCTCTGGCTGACTGGATGATAAAGAAAGGCGTTGTTTAAGGTGGGGGCTTGCTTTGGCTTGAGCCTCCTGTGTTTTTTTAATTCGTTCCTGGGATGTGGGCATGGCCGGCAAGGCCAGCATTTATTGCCCCTCCTGTAATTGCCCCTTGAGAAGGCGGTGGCGAGCCTCCTGAGTGATGAACATCGGGGCCTACCCATCGAGGGAGTCGCGTCCAATCCCAATCTCTGACCCGCGCTCACATCTACTGAGGCTTTGTGTCGACAGCGGAGCTGTGGTGAAATTGTGCCGCCCCTCCCCACCCCATCGCCCCCGAAATCTCCCATCCCAAGGGTTTTCCCCTTAAATGGCTTTGGAGTTCTTCATGCCCTCCCCCAGTCCCTAATCACCATGGGTTCGTAGCACAAAGCCACCTGTAATTTCAAACCCATTGGTAGTTTCATGTAGAGAAAGACTTGCATTTCTATCGTGTTTTTCACAAACTCGGGACGACCCGAAGCGTTTTACAGCTTTTAAGTACATTTTTTTTTTTGGAAGGGAAGTCACTGTTGAAACGTAGGAACCTCGGCAGCCGCTTTGTGCACAGCAAGCTCCCACAAACAGCGTTGAAATCAATGACCAGCTAATCTGTTTCTGGTGTGGGTCGGATAACTTTCGGCCCAGGACACTGGGGATAACTCGCCCTGCACTTCTTCGAAATAGTGCCAGAGAGGGATCTTGTACGTCCGCGCCCAAGAGGGCAGACGGGGGCCTCGGTTTAACGCCCCATCGGAAAGACGGCACCTCCGACAGTGCGGCACTCCCTCAGCACTGGCACTGGGGGCATCAGCCTGGATTTTTGTGCTCAAGCCCCTGGAGTGGGGCTTGAACCCACAACCGACTGACTCAATGGCGAGCGTGTGACTAACTGATCCACAGTTGGCACAGGGGAGCATGATGGGCGGGGAGTGGTGTGGAAAA
Organism: Pristiophorus japonicus; assembly: GCF_044704955.1. Classification (NCBI taxonomy): domain Eukaryota; kingdom Metazoa; phylum Chordata; class Chondrichthyes; family Pristiophoridae; genus Pristiophorus; species Pristiophorus japonicus. Next base: position 10,012,595 of record NC_091994.1, read on the forward strand.
CAATTCACAGTGAAGGATGCGCGTTTGAGGCCCAAGGGTTAAGGTACATTGTTGGGGCAGAATAAAAAGGAGTTTCACTCTAAATCTGGCCATGCTGCTCCTAACTCGGGAGCATTGGGTGTTGGGGAAAATACTTCATTCCCCACATTTGACATCCCTTTACCAGGCTAAGCCCAACAAAATGGCAGTGCGCTCCTTGTTTTCAAACGGGCTGTTGCACTAGACGGCATCGTGGCTGAGCAGACGATATATTTGGCTGAGATTGGAACCATCGCGACAGGTTCAATGGTTTAGTCCACCGAAGACAAGGGACGCACGCAGCATACAATTGACAGTAAAAGCGAGGGCTTTTTCCTCAGGACTCTTTTTACAAATTATCAAAGCTTGCTGTTGGTAGATTCGATTGCTGATTTGAAAAAGCCAAAGACAGTTCAGCTACAGGAATCGTTGGTTCCAAATCATTTTTTTTAAACCAGAATGGCATTCCGACTCTCTCCTGCTCTCCTGAAGGTGCCAAATGCTGGTTCCATGGATGGTGCCAGCTCCCCTGTACCTTGGCTAAGTGCATGTGGTTCTATGCCTTGGGCTATCCAACTGTGACAGGCATCACAGCTCCTCCAATCCTGTTCCCATCGATGCATTTTGCTCTCCCCATGTCAGGGATTGAGGCCTATTGTGTCCCTTCTCCCCCTCTGTGTTGGCCGAGATTATCTAGCGCAGTACCGACAGGCATTGAAACCGGATTCTTCCTGCTCTGAACGGCTCAGCAATGCACTGGGTAGCATTACGTGCATATTTAAGAAAGTTGCTTGATAATAATTCAGACCACGGTCTATCGCAGGCTGAAAACAAACTCCGCAGTAAAGGTCCCTTACATTTTTGTAACAGTACTTGCATATTTATATAGCGTTTTATCACATCAAAGTGCTTAACGCAATCAATTCTTTTTGAAGTGTTGCAAACTTGGCGGCTGTAACGTATTTGCCTCGTGGGTTCTTTGCTTAAGAATTCGTAGCAACACATTGCTATTAAGAACTAGTTGGTTTATTAGCAAAAGGTTTAACAATCACACTACACATTACCAGTTCATCCACCAGGCTCACAACCACCTGCCTCATCGTGGATCCCCCGAACTCAACTGGCTGGGGTTTTATTGAGTCTTGTGAACATCACGTGACTGGCTAAGCCATTCACAACACAACAGCTCTACAACTCTTTTTGGGGACAAAAAGTAAACATTAAATCAAGTGCCCCCCCGATCTGGGGGACACCCCAAACATTTCCCAAGGCCCTTTTTTTGTTTTTTTTGTATTTTTTTGCAGTTTTTTATTTGTGGTTTTTTTTGGGCTCTAAAACCATAATTTACAAGTGCCCCCTATAAAAGGGCAACGGCTCTACAAACCTGTGAACATACTCACAGGTGCACACATTACAGGTGGCAGGTTGCCTTTCCTGAAGGACATTACTGAACCATTTAGCTCCTTCCCATAATCCAACAGTTCATGGCCATTGCTAGCTCTCAAATTACGAGATTAATTGAGTTAAATTCCACAATTTGACATGGTGGGACTGGAACTCGGACTTACTAGCCCAGCACCACAACCAGTACAGATTACAGGAGCAGCCTTGCTCTCCCTCAAGTAATATCAATTGGAGCAGGCATTTGGGGCCCTTGTTTGACATCCCATCCTAAGACTAGCATCTACCAATGCAGAATTCCCCCACTACTACGCTGGAGTGGCAGCTTAAATTATTAATTTAGATCCTCGTCTGGTCTTGAACCTACAACCCACCACCCCCCCCTACTCCCCCCCTCCCCCACTAGTCAAAGTTGAGAATTCTATCAACTGAGCCATGCATTTTATCCAACTTGTACTCTCAAATGTTATTTTATTGTTTGTTTTGAGAACAGTGCTAATAATTGGCTGCGCTAACATTTTGGGACACGGTATATGAGTAATTGGAGACATGGCATATGGTGAGTGTAGTAAGCTCAGAATGTACAGGTGACTTTGGACCTATGGTCCCCAAAGCTCTCCACCGCTGGGAGTTTCCTCATCTCATGTCTGGCTCTGTTGTAGACCCATTGATAGAGATTAATCGCTGTGATTGGTCAACGACTGCATTGCGTCGTATCTTGCAGCTACCAGGATGGTGGAAGGCAGACTCGATGGACCGTGGTCTTTTTTCATCCAGCAATTCCTATTGACCTAAATAACATGTCGGTGGGATCCTTGACGGCAACAGGGAGTGAGGAGGGAATGGGCACCAAGTGAATCAGGCAAACAAAGGCGGGACTTGCTGGGCAGGGTTTGATTTTATGAAGTTGCCAGGAATGAATGTGATGTTCCTCTGATGCCTTCGAGGAATCCATTTTATGGGGGCCAGAATGACCCAGCAGGTTGGTAAATTGACCTTTCACCTCTGGGGCCTTGGTTTGCATCAAGCTCATGTCTGATGGGATAACTTCCCTGCTCTTCTTCGAAGTAGTGCCATGGGATCTTTTACGTCCACCTGAGAAAGCAGACGGGGCCTCGGTTTAACGTCTCATCCGAAAGACGGCACCTCCGACAGTGCAGTGTACTGCAGTATCAGCCTAGATTTATGTGCTCAAGTTCCTGGAGTGGGACTTGAATCCCACAGCCTTCTGACTCAGAGGCGAGTGCGCTGCCCACTGAGCCACAGCTGACTACATGTTAACTCTGCTGCATAGATGACGATGATGGATTAAATAGCTCAACCTGGGAACTGAATTTGATTATCCCAGTGACTATATTTCCCACGAGCATGTTTCTTGTTGAAAACAATGGATTATGAAACCCAAGCCTATACTGACTGATTAGTTTCAAATGTGCCCCTGCGCTGCGGGCGAGATCAGAGGCAGCTGCCTCCAGCTGGAGGATAACGGCACATCGCCCCTGCAAACCTTCGACAATCGAAACCAATTATTGCCGGGTCTGTCGCCAGGCTCCCGACCTGCCCTGTGCAAGGACACAGCTCGCTCGCGGAAACGGCATTTTGGAGAAATCAACCCCACTCGCTCTGGGCTTTCTGCACCCCATGCTGCGTGTCTCCACTTTCCCTTTACTCGCCCTGCCTCTATTTTAAAAGAAAGCAAGACTTGCATTGACTCTTTGCTTGCTGTGTGTCTGCTGTCTGTTTTGTTGCTGCGTGTCTGTTGCTTTTCCCCTTGCATGCTGGGCCCTCGGCCTTTATACTTGTGGTTTTCCACACACGGGTGTGTCTGTGCTGCTTTCTCTCGTCTGTCTTGTCTTGCATCTGTGCTTTCTCGTTAGGTGCGGCCTCTTTGATTCCTCTTTATCTGCAGTGTCTCTGTGCTTTCCCTATATTGCTTTATGTCTGCATCTGTAATTTGTCCTTTTTTTTGTTCAGGGGATGTGGGTGTCACCAGCAAGGCCAGCTTTTATTGCCCGTCCCTAATTGTCCTTGAGAAGGTGGTGGTAAGCCACCGCCTTGAACCGGTGAAGGTACTCCCATAGTGATGGCGCGCTAAGCCATTTCAGACGGCTGTTAAGATTGCTGTGGGTCTGGAGTCACATATAGGCCAGACCGGGTAAGGATGGCAGATTTCCTTCCCGCAAAGGACATGATTGAACCAGATGGGTTTTTACGCCAATCCGGCAGTTTTATGGTCATCATTACTGATACTAGATTTTTTTTTTTAAATTGGAGATTTATTTAATTAATTAAATTCCCCAGCTGCCGTGGTGGGATTTGATCTCATGTCTCCAGATTAGTTCAGGCTCCTGGATTACTAGCCCAGTAACATAACCACGATGCTCCCATACTGTATGTGAATACTGTGTCTCAGCACTTTCCATAACTTGCTGTGTGCCTCTCCTTTCTCTATACTTGCTCTCTGCCTGTGCTTTTCTTTTGCTTTCTGTATCTTCGCTTTCTCTTTCTCATTCGTTCTCGGGATGAGGGCACTGCTGGAGGCGATGGGATTCCCAAGCACCCACTGCCCTGGTCCTCTGTTCTTCGTGGGGCAGTAGGAGTGATTCTGCGATGCTGAGCTCCCAGACTGGAGGTCAGCACTCCAGTGGGTGTGCCAGGCCTACAGGTCGACAGCACCTTAGCCCCAATTCTCCAACCTGGTCGGAAAATCGACCATGTGGGGCTTCAGCTGACATCTACTCACGCGCATTTTCCAGTGGTGATCGTCACTACTGGAAAGACAGACTTGCATTTATATAGCGCCTTTCATGACCTCAGGACATTCCAATGTGCTTCGCAGCCAATGAAGTACTTTTTGGAGTGTAGTCACTGTTATAATGTAGGAAACGCGGCAGCCAATTTGCGCACAGCATGCTCCCACACACAGCAACGTGATAACAACCGGAAAATCTGCTTTAGTAATGTTGATTGAGGGATAAATATTGGCCAGGACACTGGAGAGAACTCCCCTGATCCTCTTCGAAATAGTGCCATGGGATCTTTTACGTCCACCTGCGAGAGCAGATGGGGCCTCGGTTCAACATCTCATCTGAGAGACGGCACCTCTGACAGTGCAGCGTTCCCTCAGGTCTCCAGTCGTCTTGGGTAATCCTTGCCACTGGACCAAGACCTAGCTCTGTCAAGCCCGTGTGGTGGCTGGTGTGCAACGGTCACCCCACGTTAGAAGAATCCACGCACAGGCATCTTCCACCCTTTGACATGTAGTTCGGGATCAGGAATATCAGGTCCCTCATTGAAACACCTGTGAACTCATCCCTTTTTGGTGTGGAAGCGAGTTATCCTCGATACGAGGGACTGCTGAATACTATACCCTCAGTATTGCACTGGAGTATCAGCCTAGATTTATGCGCTCAAGTCCCTGGCATGGGACTCGATCCCTCCACCTTCTGACTCAGAGCCGAGCATGCTACCCACTGAGCCAGGGCTGACACTTGTCGCAAACCTTGTGGTTCTTACTGGGGAGTTGGAGAGTGAGCTGCACGTGAGTTCCAAAGTTGCTCCACGGGAAATTGCCCCGCGGGAGCGGCCCCACTGACGGTCGGTGAGACTGACGGCTTTTGCTGCGGCCTTCCTGTGGCTGGGCGGGGCGGCTGCTGGCGACTCCATTTTAGTTTTTGTTGTTGGCCGACTGCCAGGTCGGGCCGACAATTATGCCCGCGGATTCGGCCGGGTCGCCAATAGGCAGCCTGGCCCCCCCCCCCCCTCCCCCCCCCCTCTTGGGTGCCAGGTCGCTGGCCCGGCCGAAACCCTCCCTGGTGGCCCAGTGTTTGCCCCTAAAGTGGCTGCAGAGTTCTCGGCGGCCCTCCCCTTTAACTGAAGGGGAGAGATGTTGCGACGCACCAGCGAGATGACGTGGTCATCGGAGTGCTTATGTCTTGGAGCGTTGGCCACTCCGACCCAACCTCGCTTCCGGCCCGCTAGTGATGGCTACTCCGACCCAACCTCACTTCTGTCCCGAGGATGAGACCACTTCCGGCCCGCTAGTGATGGCTACTCCGACCCAACCTCGCTTCTGTCCCGAGGATGAGACCACTTCCGGCCCGCTAGTGATGGCTACTCCGACCCAACCTCACTTCTGTCCCGAGGATGAGACCACTTCCGGCCCGCTAGTGATGGCTACTCCGACCCAACCTCACTTCTGTCCCGAGGATGAGACCACTTCCGGCCCGCTAGTGATGGCTACTCCGACCCAACCTCACTTCTGTCCCGAGGATGAGACCACTTCCGCCCCGCCTCCGGAAAAAAACACCAAGACCTGAATTTCTCCAGATTGCCCGCCCCATGCATTGGGGCGGACCGAACTCTTTGAAAGCGGTAGGTGTGACTCATTTCAGGCAATTCTGGCCCTCTGGTCTCTTGCGCATCTTCGATTTTCATCACTCACCATTGCCGGCCGTGCCTTCAGCTGCTGAGGCCCTACATTCCATCCCTATCCCTCTCTGCCACTTGCTCTCCTCCTTTAAGACGCACCTTAAAACCTATCTCTTTGACCAAGCTTTTGGTCACCTGCCGTAATATCTCCTTCTGTGGCTCGGTGGCGCATTGTGTCTGATTCCGCTCCTGTGAAGCGCCTTGGGACATTTTTCCTACGTTAAAGGCGCTATATAAATGCAAGTTGTTCTTGCAACTGAGGAAGGCAACTGGGTCCACCTTGTACTTGCCAGGTGATGTTGATTATCTTAACAAACAAATCTCTGATTTTATTTTGATCATCTCTTGAATAGTTTAGACCTTAAGCAGAAGTGTGAGATGTGGAGAGGGGCTGTAACTGGAGGCCTGTGTTGTCTGGGTGCCGATCCCTCCACTAATAAGTTATACAGAATTTGGTAGTGGAAGGGCTCATTGCCTCCTGGGCTGGCTGTTATAAATGCTTGCATGTAACACTAGCGTGGAAGTAACTGTTCTTGACGGGGTGCATTGACAACAGAGGCACCAGTGCTGTGTCTGTGCTGTGTTGCTTGAGTATTAAACCCCCCAATGGTAACGCTGTTGGACTCGCTCGTGTGAGCCGGGACATGACGTATCGCCTTACTTGCCCAATTGTGCAAACTTCTGTCACCATTTTGACCTAGGCCAGTCTGCCAGCACAATACAGGAAACGTTTTGCATCTGCGAGAAGGGAGGGATTGTTATCTACTTTCTGATTGGTCCTGTAAATAGCAAAAAAAGAGGCAGGAGGCAGCCTCGATACTGGCGCCTGACGGAGCAGTTACGCTCGAAGATGTCACAAAGCTGGCGTCACTTTGGCCCCGGATTTGCTCGATGTGTCGTACCGGTAACACAAGCGACAAATCGCAAGTGGCGAGATAGGGAACTCACTGCTGCTCAAGTGACAGCTTAAAAACAGAAAGGGTGAAGAAAGGCAGTCATTTCTTGTCGCTGTCAGCTGACCTCGGTGACCCGTTCACCGTGCAAGCGGAGCGTGTGGGATTTACAACCAGACCCCGCTGATCTTTCACCCTCTGTTGGCAGCTGCAATTAGTCTCTTGTTGACCTCTTGCCGTTCCTAATCACAGCAGTTTACGACCCGTGCTCCTGGAGGTTTTGGGTGAGGGCGGGGGGGGGTCAGAGAGAGAGAAAGGTCAACGTGGCTTTGCCTTAGCAGCAGAATAATACGCCGCCCGTTAGTCAGCCCGGCGCTCCTGTTGTTGGGAAAAACAGTGGCTGGGAATTTCCTCGGGACCTGCTCCCTCCCCCCACCAACCCCCCCCCCCCCGGCTCCGTCGCCGGAGGTGTGGCGGGATGTCTCCGGCAGGTCTACGCCTGGCTCCTGCTGCAGTAACACCGGCCAAACTGTGGGGGGGGGGGGGGGCCGTGTGGGGGGGGGGGGGGCGGGGAGTCCAGCTCCGAGGATCTTCACTGTGAGCAACGCCACGGGAGATTTGCCAACGACCAAGACCGAGGTGTAAAAGCCAAGGCAAAGTAAACAGGGAGGGGTAAAAAGTTTGCTTTTTAACTCTGTGTTTTATCGCCCCTTGCCTACATTCCTACAGATGTTCTTCAGCAACATAAATGCCCGACCTTTTACTTTGTGTGCTTGTCAGAGCTTAGATAGGGCCCCGCGGTGTAATGCGGGAGGGTGTATTCAAGACACTCTGCTCCGGTGGAAGCAGTCTAAGCAGGAGCGGAGGCCTGAGAGGTGAGTACAACATTGAGGGCTGGATATTGTACAGCTTCCCGTTTGGGTCACTAACTTTTAGGGAGCACAAAGCCTACCGGCAGGCGAAAAAAAATTTTTGCGTTAGCGCTCCCAAGGGGGAAGTGTAGCTCTAAATCAAGCGCTATCACTTCCCTCCGAGCGCTAAAGTCAGTGAGAGGGGCGGTTTCAGCAGAGCGCTGAGCAGTGGTCCGTCCAGCATTGCCGTCTATGGAGGCTCCTTCCCTCGCTTAAAGGGAAGGCCCTTTATGTTGGTTTGAATCAATCCTTTTGCTGCCTCTGTGGGGCCATGGGACCTGCGCTCCGTGCATAACAGCCTCAAACAACCTAAGGGAGCGGAGGCCCAACGAATCACGACATCAAAACAAGTCAGGAGGCTCCAGAATGGGGAGACAAATAAATTTTGCCCAACCTGACCAGCACTGCCGTTAAATATCGCTCTCCCAGCGGCTGGCCGAGGTGACAACGCCTCCTGCAGCTGCAGTTGTTGTCGCCCGGCGATGTTGCGGTTAGGGGGGAATATTACATCCGGGGCGGTAACGGGGCATTGCGGATGATGTCACGACCTATGGGCCGCCAGAGAGCGAGGCGGTAAGTCTTAGCGCCAGTGCAAGTCCGCCTGGGAAGTTCGCGGGCGGCAGTGTTTCCGCCGAGCCGGTCCGCGACCCCTCAGTGACCCCGTTACCGCTCCCTCCGCAGGCGGTAACGGGAGGCGTAAACCAGGCCAATTTCTCCCCCTTATTCTTTGTGGAGCCAGGAGGAGCAGGAGTAATGGTCGGGGCAGGGGTGGGGGGGGGGGGGCGTGGGGGCGGGTGGATAGATTTTCAAAGTCCTGCTCAGCGCACAACTGATGTTGCAAATCGTCCCGCCCGTTATTTCCACAATGGAAATGGACATAGGGGCAGTTTCTATAATGGTGGGGGGGGGGGGGGGGGGGGGGGGGGGGGAGGTGGGTGGCGACCCATGACCCACGACCCACCTATGACCCATGACCCACGACATCAGTTTCACGCCCCTGATGCCAAGCTGAGAACCCATCATGGTACATTAGCGATGGGCAGTCAGCGCTCGCAGGCCAGGTACCGGCGTAGGTTAGACGCAGAGTAAAGCCTCCTGCTCTGCCCAACTATGTACCACAGCCCGGGAATAGAACGCCTGCCTCCCATACCACACCAAAATGGCATTTCCATTCCACTCCTCACCACCACACCACCCATTCACTTGCCCTCTCTGAGTGAGATTGCCAATTCTCAACAACAACAAATTGTATTTATATAACGCCTTCTCGTGCTAAATAGGGGCTCTGGGCCAATCCCGCCTCCCCCCACCCCCACCCCTGCTGGGAGCTGGGTTGAGTCTGCCCGGAACACTCGATGCAGGACCCCAGTCTAGCCAGCGGTCAGAGAAAGATTAGAGAGTTTCCCCACCCCATCGGCCCTGGGCTGGATTCGATGCCCGGGTGTCAGAGCACGCTGACTGCGCCCAGTCCCCCGCCAGCTCCTTTCTTGCGAATGGCCGGGGGCTATCTTCGAAAGTCCCCCGGTGAGTTAAATGGTGCGAGGCTGCTGCTCCTGCTGACTGTCCTATCTATCGCGAGTTTTCTCCGAGGAGCGCTGAAGACGACACTGGGGGAAGCGCCGCTTATTTTGGCATTGCTTACTGTTTACAATTTTAAAAAAGACCAGGCCCCGGAACCATTGCCGCAGATTGAGGATTGGTGGGAGTTTTCCCTGGTTCAAGGATCTCAAAACCACATCGTTCAATTTGTAATTACCTGGATATTTTAAACCTGAATGATGAAAGGTTCTGGTTATTTCTGTACATACTCTGACTTCTCTTTATAATTTATATATTTATTGTAATGTTTTAGTTGCTGAAGAGCTTTATTTAATTGGTACTCCTTGGCTGTCCTTGACAATGGTACAGTACTTTTTTTATATATATATATATTTGAATTATTTGTATAACGTGTTATCATTTCTGTGTTACATATTCATGACTGATGAGGTTCTGAAAAAAAACATAAGCAAAACAATGCTCTATTCACTCAGGCTGACAAGAAATACTGTATCATACATTAAAGAAATTTAAGTAACGAAGGCAGTTGAGTCTCAGTGTCTTTACTGGTAGCGTTGGACCAGCCGACAGGTGAGGTTCTCAGTCAGCTGCTCTCATTTTAAATGTGGACAATCTGTGCCCGTCACACAGGCCCAGAGTGGCGTTAATATATTCTGTCCTCTCGCTCTGGCCTTGCACTGGCTCCAGTCCATCACCACCTCGATTTTAAAATTCTCATCCTTGTTTTCAAATCCCTCCATGGCCTCGCCCCCCCACTCCCTGTCTCTGTAACCGCCTCCAGCTCCTACAACCCTCCGAGATCTCTTCCAGGTTCAGTGGACTGCTCTGTTATTTTTCCTCTCTCCAGTCTCTTACAAGCCAACGGATCGCAGTTTCATCAATTGAGTGTAAATCTGCTCACGGGAGTCCTCGTGTGGTTGAAAAAAAGAAGTGCAAATCATAGGGACTTTTTTTTCCCCACTCATTACCTTTGGTCCAGCTTCCTTCCTTTCCGGAGGGTTGTGTTATGGTTCACGGGAGCAGACAGCCTGTGACTGCCGAGGTACATCACCTAAAACCTAAAATAACCTAATGTCAGCCATGGCTCAGTGGGCTAGTGCAATATATTTGCTTTGTGGGTTCTCTGCTTAAGCACGCATAGCAACACATTGCTATTAAGAACTAGTTGGTTTATTAACAAAGGTTTAACAATCACACTACACATTACCAGTTCATCCACCAGGCTCACAACCAGCTGCCCCATCGTGGATCCCCCGAACTCAACTGGCTGGGGTTTTATTGAGTCTTGTGAACATCACATGACTGGTTAAGTCACTCCCAGCTCAACAGGTCTACAACTATTTTAGTTGTGCACTTTAATCAAGTGCCCCCTGGTTAAAGGGGTGGGAGGGCACACTTCAACCACTTTCAAACAAGTGCCCGCTTGTTTTTTTTTGAGGGCACTAAAAGCACAAGTTGTACAAGTGCCCCCTGGCTAAAAGGCGAGGCGGGGGGGTGGAGGACACTAAAACCGACAAACATAGACAAATTAAACTTTAGACACTAACAGATCAAATTAAAATTTGGTTGTCGGAGGTGATGATGCATTCCAGTCCCTCCGGCGCCCACCTCTCGCGGAAGGCCGCGAGCGTACCGGTGGACACCGCGTGCTCCATCTCCAAGGACACCCTGGCTCGGGTGTAACTACGGAAGAGAGGCAGGCAGTCAGGCTGAACGACCCCCTCGACCGCCCGCTGCCTGGACCGGCTGATGGCCCCCTTGGCCATGCCCAGGAGCAGTCCTACGAGGAGGCCCTCGGACCTACCCGCTCCCCTCCGCACAGGGTGCCCAAAGATCAGGAGTGTGGGACTGAAGTGCAACCAGAATTTGAGGAGCAGCCCCTTCAAATAATGAAACAGGGGCTGCAACCTCGCACACTCCATAAAAACGTGGAACACGGACTCCTCCAGACCGCAGAAATTGCAGGCGGCCTGGGAGCCCGTGAACCAACTTAAAATCTTATTGCACGGGACTGCTCCAGGCTAAGTCCCCAATAAATAGTGGGAGGACTCCCGCATAGAGAGCACTCCATTGGGGACCCCCGCCTCCTCCGGTCGGTAAGATGGTGCACCATGGCATGTCCGGACGGCAGACGAGGATGGCTCAACAGGTCTACAAACCTGTGAGCATACTCACAGATGCATACATTACAGGTAGCACTCTCACCTCTAAGTCTGGAAACTTGTAAGTTCAGGTCCCACTCCAGAGACTTGAGCACAAAAATCTAGGCTGACACTCCAGTGCAGTGCTGAGGGAGCGCTGCACTGTTGGAGGTCCTGTCTGCTCTCTCAGGTGGATGTAAAAGATCCAGTGCAGTGCTGAGGGAGCGCTGCACTGTTGGAGGTGCTGTCTTTAGGATGAGATGTCTTTAGGACTCGATAATTGAGGCCCTGTCTGCTCTCTCAGGAGGATGTAAAAGATCCTCACGGCCACAATTTCGACGAAGAGCAGGGGTGTTATCCCCGGTGTTCTGGCCAATTTATCCCTCAATCAACATCACTGAAAAAAACAGACTATCTGGTCATTATTACATTGCTGTTTGTGGGAGCTTGCTGTGCGCAACTTGGTTGCTACGTTTCCCACATTACAACAGTGACTACACTTCAAAAGTACTTCATTGGTTATAAAGCACTTTGGGACGTCCTGAGGCTGTGAAAGGCGCTACGCAAATGCAAGTCTTTCCTTTTAAAATGGTCACTCTTAATAAGTGGGCCTCGTGAGTGTCATCAGGTTAGCTCAGTCCCACACACCCATCACTCCTGTGCTCGCTGATCTTCATTGGCTCCTTGTTTTGCAACACCTCAATTTTATAATTCTCATCCTTGTGTTCAAATCCCTCCATGGCTTCGCCCATCCCTATCTCGGTAACCTCCTCCGGTTCGACAACCCTCCTAGAACACTGAGCACCTCCTACTCTGGCCTCTTATGCCTCCCCCACTCTTTTTGCCCGCACCATTGGCGGTCGTGCCTTCATTGCCTGGTCCCTAAGTTCTGGAATTCCCTGTCTAAACATTTCTGCCTCTCTACCTCTCTCTCCTCCTTTAAGATGGTTCTTAAAACCTACCTCTTTGGTCACCTGTCCTAATATCTCCTCCTTTGGCTCGGTGTCAACTTGTGTCTGATATCGCTGCTGTGAAGCACCTTGGGACATTTTACTAAAAGAAAAGAAAGATTTGCCTTTATATAGCACCTTTCACGACGTCTCAAAACACTTTACAGCCAATGAAGTTCTTTTGGAGTGCAGTCACTGTTGTAATGTGGGAAATGTTACAACATTAAAGGCGCTATATAAATGCAAATAGTTGTTGTTGTGTGACTGGAGTCTGGCTCAGTCAAGCCCCGTATTGTTTGGTGAACACTTTTCAATGGGGGAAGGGGTGACTGAATAACAATCCGGAACCCCGCCTAACAGTCTTCTCTCTCTCCAGCTCAAGGGTCACTGCAAAGCCGCCCCCCCCCCCACACCCTACTCCTGCTCCACCCCCGCAAATTTAAAGATCTTCAGCTAAATCAGCTTCGCCTCGGCACGGACTGGTTGGGCCGAATGGCCTGTGCCGTACATTCTATGTAAGGCTCAAACCTGGAATTCTTCTTGTGTCGGTATAGCTCCTATCTTTATTGCAGTCGAGCGTTTAATACATTCAGTTTAACCCTTCCTCCTAGCAGTGTCTAATGCTCCTTGAGGTGTGTTTTCTGAAGAGAGATTGCCTCCCAGTGAGAAAACACTTGGTCACATGTCCTTTCAAATCAATGTAGTTGCCCATCCATAATTGCCCCTTGAGAAGGTGGTGGTGAGCCGCCTTCTTGAACCGCTGCAATCCTTTTTTTTTTGTTTCAAAAATATATTTTATTCATATAAAAATGTTCACAATACATTGGAAAATAGTTCAGTACATTGCGGTCAGCAATTCCATACAATTCGTTTGGATGCTGACAGCAGTTCCATTCAATGCACTTGCATACATTTCATTTCAAGGTACAGTTTAGTACAATCCACAAATCACGTTACATGTAGTACTGTGCAAATAAGAGTATTACATGGAGCGGATGAGAACAGGTTTACATTACATGCCAGGATACATTTCAATACCGATCACGAATCACGTTACATGTAGCACTATGCAGATGAAAGCAGTGCAGGGAACGGATGGGAATACATACAATACACCGCTGCAGTCCCGTGTGGTGAAGGTGCTCCCACAGTGCTGTTAGGGAGGGAGTTCCAGGATTTTGACCCAGCGACAATGAAGGAAGGGCGATATACTTCCAAGTCAGGATGGTGTGTGACTTGGAGGGGAGCTTGGAGACGATGGTGTTACCATGCGCCCTTGTCCTTCCAGGGCGGTAGAGGTCGCGGGTTTGGGAGGTGCAGCCAAAGAAGCCTTGGTGAGTTGCTGCAGTACATCTTGTAGATGGTACGCACTGAGCCACGGTGCGCCGGTGGTGGAGGGAGTGAATGTTTATGGTGGAGGATGGGCAGCCGATCAAGCAGGCTGCTCTGTCCTGGATGAGTGCTGTGGCAGCTGTATCAAACTGATCTCCATCTTCATCCCTGGGCACGCACTACACCCTAATAAGACAGACAAGCACAGTGCTTCCCGCCCTCTTCCTGCCAATAGTTCTCTAAAAACTGCTGGTGGGAGGTGCAGAAGATGGGAGTGGAGTAAGACCTGCTGTCTGATCTCTCGCCCCCTCTGTATTAACACCTCACCAAATCATTGAAGGTGGCAGGACAGGTTGAGAAAGGAGTTGCAAAGGCTTACGGGATCCTGGGCTTCATAAATAGAGGTATAGAGTACTAGAGTGTGGAAATTATGGATGAACCTGTATAAAACACTGGTTCAGCCTCAACTGGAGTACTGGGCCCAATTTTGGCCATGACTTGCATCAATTTTTTTGGAGTAATTTGTTTTTTCCGGTGTAAGTTAAAAAATGCCATTTCCCCCCCCAAAAGTTGCTCCAAAGTCAGTTAGGTACGATTTTTTTAGTTCCGTTTTTTTTTTCAAGAGAAGGCGTTCCCAGACACTTACGCCAGTTTTGGCCATTTATGCCACTTTGGCAGGAAAAACCTACTCCAAATCCACTTAGGTCAGCGTATGTGACCAGCTCTGAAAAACATTGCGGACAGTGAAGAAATCGGCGCTGGTTGGTACATTTAAAGTACCAAGACTTACAAAGCACTAAACAAACCACAAAAAGTAATTATCAATCAATCAATAACAAATAAAAAATAGAAGTCCTACCTTTATGCCAGATTCAAGTTTTTTTTTAAGTTCCCCACCCCCCAACATCAAATCACTCTTTCTCCCCCCCAAAAAAACTCTCCTCCTTCCCCCCCCACCCCCCCCGCCCCACCCCCCCCCCACCCCCGCCCCCCCCAATCAAAATTCTCAAGCACAACCATCAATAAATAAAAAATAAAACTGAAGTCCTACCTCGGCCCGGGAACTCAGCGGGCCGGCCGGCCGGTGCGGGAGACCACTCGGCCGGGGATAGGGTGTGGCGAGGATCGGGGCGTCCCTTCGGCCGGGGATAGGGGCTGCGAGCATCGGGTCCTGCTCACAGCCCGCAGGACACGCTGGGAGGGCAAGGAGCATGCGCGCAGACTTCACTGCGCATGCGCGGAGCTGCCGGCAGTGCTTTCTGCGCTGGTCTGTTGCTCCGGCCCCCACTTCACTAGCTATGCCACGCTGGGACACTGGAGACTCGGCAGAGCGGGCAGGATGGGGCCCCTTTTTTTCGCCGCCATTTCCAGCCCGCAAAGTCGGCGCATTTCAGATGAGTGTGCCGAAAAAAGGGGTTGGGGAAAATTAGGCCTATAGTGTTTAATTCTGGGCTCCGCACTTTAGGAAGGATGTGAAGGCCTTATAGAAGGTGCAGAAAAGATTTACGAGAATGGTTCCAGGAATGAGGGACTTCAGCTACGTGGATAGACTGGAGAAGCTGGGGTTGTTCTCCTTGGAGCAGAGAAGATTGAGAGGAGATTTGATAGAGGTGTTCAAAATCATGAGGGGTCTGGACAGAGTAGATAGAGAGAGACGCTTCCCATTGGCGGAAGGGAACCAGAGGACACAGACTTAAGGTGATTGGCAGAAGAACCAAAGGCGACATGAGGAAAAACGTTTTTACGCAGCGAGTGATTAGGATCTGGAATGCACGGCCTGAGAGGGCGGTGGAGGCTGACTCAATCCCGGCTTTCAAAAGGGAAATGGATAAGTACCTGAAGGAAAAAGATTTGCAGGGCTATGGGGCAAGGGTGGGAGAGTGGGATTGGCTGAGGGTCGTCACGGGCTCGACGGGCCAAATGGCCTCCTCCGGTGCTGTAACCATTCTATTCTATAAGTGCCACGACAATATATTTTTTACATGAGTTGTGTGAAATGTTATAAAATGTAACGAGTAGCGCCTTTTGTAAAAGAGGAATCTTTTTTTTCTACTTACATTTGTAGCATATGGCGGCACCAGCTATTGAGGAAAGTGCTAAACTGGTTGTTTTTCAAAAAGCCAGGCCACAAACAGCAATGTGATAATGACCAGATCATCAGTTTTATTTCTAGTGATGTTGGTTGAGGGATAAATATTGGCCAAGACACCGGGGAGAACTCTCCTGCTGACACTACTCCCCACGAGAACCTTATTTCTACCAGGCTCTGAATTGCCCAGTGATCTTTGTGTTCCGCCTGTGTGAGATAATTGCCCAATTATCGTCTCTGTGAATCACCCGTGGCAGCAATTCTCTGCCATTACGACTAGGACGCGTTTATTTGTAACACCTAAAGCTCTGATTGGGTCCCCTTGATCACATGACCTGATTGCTGATTGGCCGCCCCTGGAGGATAAGACACGCCCAGCAGTTTCTCTGCAATGTGTAATTAGAAACGACCTGGCTACGTAATCAGTGAATTTGCAAAGTGCAACCCGAGCCATTCTGGATCGAGCGCGTGTGTGCACAAAGGGGGTGGAGTACAGGGCGCACATGCGCAGAACACAAAAGATGTTCGTGCAGATAATCACTCCATTGTGACTATCGGCTTCTTGCACACTGAACCACCGAACCGCACTCAGATTGATGAAGAGTGCCATGCAGAGTTACTATTGATTAAGGTAATGTGGCAAGTAGACAAGCAATGATTGCTATCGGAACACCACCACCTCCAAGTTCCCCTCCGAGTCATGCACCAGCCTGACTTGGGAATATAATCGTCGTTCCTTCATCGTCCAAAAATCCTGGAATTCCCTCCCTAACAGCACTGCGGGAGCACCTTCACCACACGGACTGCAGCGGTTCAAGAAGGCGGCTCACCACCACCTTCTCAAGGGGCAATTAGGGACGGGCAATAAACGCTAGATGCCCACATCCTGTGAATGAATATTTTTTTTAATTCTTCTCCTAGAGATTCCCCTTTCTGTTGCCATCAACGACACCACCCTGTGCCTGTGGTATTTTGATGTGTGTACGCCAGACAAAATGGAGAGGCCCATAAGGAAAAGCTGAATCTATCGGCCATTCAACATCTCGCACAGCCCCATCCTACATTACAATCTGTGCATCAGGTATTCCATTAGTCGTCCCCTTCTATGGGGTGAAGATGTTTCCTGATGTGATAGCGTACCCCACAAACCCGGAGATCTTTGCTTTGATTCCTCCTGTCTGTGCTGTGTTAGCAATAGCTGAGGCTTACCGCTGGTGCTAGGAAGGGGGAAGATCAGCCAGCGTCCCCTATGGGAATTGGCAGAATCAATGAAGAGTAAATAAGGACAAACTATTTCCACGGGCAGGAGGGCCGGTAACTTGAGGACACAGATTTAAGATTGGCAAAAGAAGCAGAGGGGGGGATGGGGAGATTTTTTTTTTTGCACAGTGAATTGTTATGATCTGTGGAACGCGCTGCCTGATAGGGCGGTGGAGGAAGATTCAATAATAACTTTCATAAGAGAATTGGATATATACTTGAAAAGGAAACATTTGCAGGACTCTGGGGAAAAAGCAAGGGGAGTGCGACTAATTGGACAGCTCTTTCAAAGAGCTGGCACAGGCACGATGGGCCGAATGGCCTCCTTCTGTGCTGTATGATTCTCTGATTATGCTGGCAAGAATGTGTGTGAATGCCAAATGAGGACAGGACCTGGCTTGGCTACAATATCCATGTCAATTTGAATAACTTGCTGAAATTGAAACCTAGACTCTGTCCAATTTTGTGGTTCTTGTGGGTACGATAGCATAGCGGCTATATTACTGGACTAGTAAGCTAGAGGCCTTGACAAATGATCTGGAAGAGATGAGATCAAATCCCACCATGGCAGCTGAGGAATTAAAATTCAGTTAACTAAATAAATCTGGAATTTTTTTTTAAAAGCTACTATCAGTAATGGTGACCATAAAACTATCGGATTGTCATAACACTAGTTCACTATAACACGGTTCACTAGTGTCCTAGAGGGAAGGAATTCTGTTGTCCTTGCGGGACTCCAGGCCCACATCAATGTGGTTGACTATTGACTGCCCTCTGAACTGGACTAGCAAGCCATTCAGTTGTACCAAACCGCTAGGAAAAGCATCGCGCGGGACTGCAGCGGTTCAAGAAGGCGGCTCACCACTACCTTCTCGAGGGCAACTAGGGATGGGCAATAAATGCTGGCCTTGCCAGCGACGCCCACATCCTGTGACTGAATAGAGAAAAAAAATAGCAGAATGCGCAGTGGTGAGAAATGGCAGGGAGGTCCGTATCAATCGATCTCCGCCCACTTTTTACCCACTCCAGATGCCTGTGGAAGTGTCCTGCAGGCCACGTGCCACCATGTTGGCGAGCGGGCATCAGATGTAAAGGCCGCCCATGTGAAATGGGATCCAGAATCGGCAGGATCGCCAGTGAGTATATGGAAAGGGCGCAGGAATGTAAAGGTACATGCATTTCAGCCGTTTCTTAACCATTTCTCTTTTTCCCCCCCGAGTGGTGAATAGGTTCTCGTGGGATTTTGTGCCAATTGTTGTAAATTGGACCTGTGCACAATCTGTTGGAAGGGGGAGGTATGTTGAACTAAGTGAAATTATGATCCTTATTTAACTAAACAATGGCCCTCACCTACATCATAACAAGAGATATTATACAAAACAGGTTCTCAAATAAAGAAAGATTTGCATTTATATAGCGCCTTTCACAACCACCAGATGTTTCAAAGCGCTTTACAGCCAATGAAGTACCTTTGGAGTGAAGTCACTGTTGTAATGTAAGAAACGCAGCAGCCAACTTGTCCACAGCAAGCTCCCACAAACAGCAATGTGATAATTACCAGATAATCCATTTTTTTTGTTATGTTGATTGAGGGATAAATATTGGCCGGGAGACCAGGGGTAACTCCCCCTGCTCTTCTTCAAAATAGTGCCATGGGATCTTTTAAGTCCACTTGAGAGAGCCAATGGGGCCTCGGTTTAACATCTCATCCGAAAGACACCACTCCCTCAGCACTGCACTGGCATGTCAGGCTAGATTTGTTTGTACTCACATCCCTGGAGTGGGATTTGAACTGACAACCTTCTGACTCAGAGGTGAGAGTGCTACCCACTGAACCACAGCTGACACTGACAAATGAAACACAAATGGTGAAATTTCAGGGCCCCCTAATCCAGTACGCCACCAAGGCTCAGAAGATTTGGACAGAAGAAGAGACTGGTAATTCAAGAAATGGTGATGAATTACACCAAGCTACCTCTGTTACCTCCTCCAGCCCCACAACCCTCCCTGATCTCTGCGCTCCTCCAATTTTGCCCTCTTGCGCCTTCCCGATTTTCTTCACTCCACCATTGGTGGCGGTGCTTTCTGCTGTGTAGGCCCTAAGCATCTCCGCCTCTCTCTCCTCCTTTAAGGTGCTCCTTAAAACCTACCTCTTTGACCAATCTTTTGGTCATCTGCTCTAGTATCTCCTAAGGTGTCAACTTTTGTTTGAAAACACTCCTGTGAAGCGCCTTGGGATATTTTACGACATTAAAGGGGCCATATAAATATAAGTTGATGTTATTGATAAGCCTGCCAATGTTGGAAGGAAGGGAGGTGAGGAGAGCACAGTATTTATAATTTGGGAAATAACGAGTTAGTGTCGGAGACTTGATTTCAGCACAATGAAGATGCAGAGAGAAGGATGTCGGTAGGTTTTTTGGGGGTCTTAGAAAGTACAAGAGAGGAAACCTCAGAGGTCCAATGGCCCTGGACCATACAGAGGCAATTCTTATATATGGATTTGTGTGATCCCCACAGCCAGTGAGAAAAACCTTTAATTTTTAAAAAGTAATCTAAATGATGATGTAATTGTATGTCTGAATGACATCATTGAATTTTTTTGAATTCAAATGAATTGTGACCTGTCATTGCGTCATTGAGATTCTATTTTAAATCTATTGGGTGACAGTTGCTGAGTGAGAGTTTTACCTTAACTGAAGAGCTTTCTTCTAGACGGTCTGCTGGAATACAAGCAATTAATAAGGTCACATTACTAACCATAAAATGCTGATCACGATATTTTAACAGCTCTTAATTCTCTAAATAGTTGAAGTTCATCCGACACTTGAATACTGCTCCTATATCTGGGGAGACCATTCTAACGCCTGTAGCTCACTCCTGGACAAGATACAAGAAAAACCTTGTGGACTGACAGGTAATCAATCCCTCTCTCACCTCTACTCTCCAATTCCTCTCTCATCTCTACTCTCCAATCCCTCTCTCATCTCTACTCTCCAATTCCTCTCTCATCTCTACTCTCCAATTGAGCTCTCTGAGTATATTCAAGACAGAGATCGATAGATTTTTTGGATATTAAGGGAATCAAGGGATATGGGGATAGTGCAGGAAAGTGCAGTTGAGGTAGAAGATCAGTCATGATCTTATTGAATGGTAGAGCAGACTCGAAGGGCCAAATGGCCTACTCCTGCTCCTATTTCTTATGTTCTTACGTTCTCACCTCTACTCTCCAATTGCACTCTCTCCATCACAGTCTTTCTAGTGTCTCAATTTCGTCAATCTTATTATGGCTAAAAACAGATAGTAAAAGTTTCTACAGGTACATAAAAAGGAAAAGAGTGGTTAAAGTAAATGTTGGCCCCTAGAGGATGGGACTGGGGAATTAATAATGGAGAACAGGGAAATGGTGGAGACATTGAACAAATACTTTGTGTCGGTCTTCACAGTAGAAAACACTAAAAACATCCCAATAGTGGATAATCCAGGTGCTATAGGGAGGGAGGAACTTAATACAATCACTATCACTAATGAAGTAGTACTCGGTAAAATAATAGGACTAAAGGTGGACAAGTTCCCTGGACCTGATGGCTTAAAAGAAGTGGCTGCAGAGATAGTGGATGCATTGGTTGTAATCTACCAAAATTCCCTGGATTCTGGGGCAGTCCCAGCAAATTGGAAAACCGCAAATGTAACACCCCTATTTAAAAAAGGAGGTAGACAAAAAGCAGGAAACTATAGACCAGTTAGCCTAACAACTGTCGCTGGGAAAATGCTGGAGTCCATTATTAAGGAAGCAGTAGCGAGACATTTCCAATAATTCAATCAAGCAGAGTCAACATGGTTTTATGAAAGGGAAATCATGTTTGACAAATTTGCTGGAGTTCTTTGAGGATGTAACGAGCAGGGTGGATAAGGGGGAACCAGTGGATGTGGTGTATTTGGATTTCCAGAAGGCATGCGATAAGGTGGCACATAAAAAGTTACTGCACAAGATAAAAGCTCACGGGGTTGGGGGTAATATATTTGCATGGATAGAGGATTGTCTAATTAACAGAAATCGAAGAGTCGGGATAAATGGGTCATTTTCCGGTTGGTAAACAGTGCCGCAGGGATCGATGCTGGGGCCTCAACTATTTACAATCTATATCAATGACTTGGATGAAGGGGCCGAGTGTAATGTAGCCAAGTTTGTTGATTATACAAAGATGGGTGGGAAATTGTGAGGAGGACACAATAAATCTGCAAAGGGATATAGACAGGCTAAGTGAGTGAGCAAAATATTGGCAGATGGAGTATAAAGTGGTAAAATATGAGGTTATCCACTTTGGCAGAAAAAATAGAAAAGCAAATTATAATTTAAATGGAGAAAAATTGCAAAGTGTTGCAGTACAGAGGGACCTGGGGGTCCTTATGCATGAAACACAAAAGGTTAGTATGCAGGTACAGCAAGTAATCAGGAAGGCAAATGGAATGTTGGCCTTTATTGCAAGGGGGATAGAGTATAAAAGCAGGGAAGTCCTGCTACAACTGTACAAGGTATTGGTGAGGCCACTCCGGGAGTACTGCATACAGTTTTGGTCTCCGTAATTAAAGAAGGATATACTTGCAGTAGAGGCTGTCATGTATTCAACTGTCATTGTAACCCATGTATAAGCTGACCTAAGTTGTATACCTTGAGAACACTGACCACAGGGGGTGAACTTGTGGGAGACCCTCCTAACCTAGACTTTCTGGTATAAAAGGGGAAGCTCCACCCACCGTCTGCCTCTTGAGGTCTTAGTAATAAAGGTAACTGGTCACAGGGTGATCTTTTCGCAAGTATGGGCCTCGTGTGCATTTATACTGTATAGTAACGACATATTATTGGCGACGAGAAACTGGGATTTAAACCACGCGAGCATGGCCACTAGCAGCACAGAAGAGAGGTACTGTGTTGGTGATGATTGGGACGACTTTATTGAGAGACTACAGCAAAGTTTTGTCACTAAGGAATGGTTGGGAGAGGATTCGGCCGGCAAACGCAGGGCTCATCTCCTGACGGCTTGTGGATCCAGATGTACTCCCTGATGAAGGACCTTCTAGCGCCAGAGAAGCCGGCGGACAAGACATTCGAAGAGCTCAGTAAGTTGATCGGGGAACACCATAAACCGGCGAGCAGAATGCACATGGCGAGACACCGGTTTTACATGCACCAGTGGCGAGCAGGGCAAAGCGTTCTAGACTTTGTGGCAGATCTCCGGCAACTGGCGAGCCTATGTAAGTTCCCAGATGCATGCAGAGCGGAGATGCTGTGGGCACGCTGGGGTTTTCAGGAAACTGATTGAGACCAAAGACTTGACTTTGGAAGCGACGGCTATGATAGCCTAGACAATTATCTCAGGGGAGGAAGAGACCAGAATGATTTATGGCAAAAATCTTGGCTCAAATGTGGCAAACGACCAGGGAGTCAACATTGTTAACGCAGCACACGGTTCTCTAGGCAGACAAGGGCAATCGGACATGCCCCAGCATGCAGTCGAACCCAAAGGGGGAATTTAACAGAGACAATGACTAGCTGAACGGCGATTCATGCCATCGCAATGGACAATGCGGCAAGTAATGGGGCCATCAACACCTGTTAATGGTGCGCTTAAGGACAGTTACAGAGACAGTCAGAGACGATCGACTAGTAATGGACCTTTAGTTTCCAACAACGGGGCCTCCAGCTCACGCTGGAGGTTTGGAGGCAAACACCCAGCCAGAGCTTGCAGGTATCAGCAATAGTCCTGCAGAAACTGCAACGTCAGCAGTCACTTGGCGCGTTTGTGCAGGAAGCCTGCAGCCAGGTTGATGTACGAGGAGGATGAGCCCGATGTAAGCCCTACGAGGCCAAATGAATACTGGGGGAAATCGCTGGAAGCTGAAGTTCAGCGAGTTCATTTGGAGCACATATACAGTTCATATACCAGGCGCCACCGATAATGATGAAAGTGCTCCTCAATGGCATCCCAGTATAAATGGAGCTAGACACGGGGGCCAGCCAGTCCCTGATGAGTATCAAACAGTTTGAAAGATTGTGGGTGTCCAAGGCCAGGAGGTCAAAATTATTGCCGATTGACGCACTGCTGTGGACATATATAAAGGAGATCATTCCGCTGCCAGGCAGCGCCACAGTAGTCGTGACCGGGATGAGGTCCTACGAGACGAACTTAAGGAGCTAGGAGCTAAATTAAAATGTAGGACCTCAAAAGTAGTAATCTCGGGATTGCTACCAGTGCCACGTGCTAGTCAGAGTAGGAATCGCAGGATAGCTCAGATGAATACGTGGCTTGAGCAGTGGTGCAGCAGGGAGGGATTCAAATTCCTGGGGCATTGGAACTGGTTCTGGGGGAGGTGGGACCAGTATAAACCGGACTGTCTGCACCTAGGCAGGACCGGAACCAATGTCCGAGGGGAAGTGTTTGCTAGTGCTGTTGGGGAGGAGTTAAACTAATATGGCAGGGGGATGGGAACCAATGCAGGGAGACAGAGGGAAACAAAAAGGAGACAAAAGCAAAAGACAGAAAGGAGATGAGTAAAAGTGGAGGGCAGAGAAACCCAAGGTAAAAAACAAAAAGGGCCACTGAATATAAAGGGGCTGCAGGAAGGGTCAAAAATAAAAATCATGGTTTAAAAACTAGTATTAAAACACTCTACCTAAACGCACACAGCATTTGAAATAAAGTAAATGAGTTGACGGCAAAAATCATTACAAATGGGTATGATTTGGTGGCCATTACAGAAACGTGGTTGCAGGGTGGCCAAGACTGGGAATTAAACATACTGGGGTATCTGACGATTCGGAAAGATAGACAAGAAGGGAAAGGAGGTGGGGTAGCTCTGTTAATAAAAGATGATATCAGGGCAGTTGTGAGAGATGATATTGGCTCTAATGAACAAAATGTTGAATCATTGTGGGTGGAGATTAGAGATAGTAAAGGGAAAAAGTCACTGGTGGGCGTAGTTTATAGGCCCCCAAATAATAACTTCATGGTGGGGCGGGCAATAACCAAGGGAATAATGGAGGCATGTGAAAAAGGAACGGCAGTAATCATGGGGGATTTTAACCTACATATCGATTGGTCAAATCAAATCGCACGGGGTAGCCTGGAGGAGGAATTCATAGAATGCATATGGGATTGTTTCTTAGAACAGTATGTTACAGAACCTACAAGGGAGCAAACTATCTTAGATCTGGTCCTGTGTAATGAGACAGGAATAATAAACGATCACCTAGTAAAAGATCCTCTCGGAATGAGTGATCACAGTATGGTTGAATTTGTAATACAGATTGAGGGTGAGGAAATAGTGTCTCAAACGAGCGTACAAAGGGGACTACAGTGGGATGAGGGCAGAGTTAGCTAAAGTAGACTTGAAACACAGACTAAATGGTGGCACAATTGAGGAACAGTGGAGGACTTTTAAGGAGCTCTTTCATAGTGCTCAACAAAAATAGATTCCAGTGAAAAAGAAGGGCGGTAAGAGAAGGGATAACCAGCCGTGGATAACCAAGGAAATAAAGGGAGAGTATCAAATTAAAAACCAATGCGTATAAGGTAGCCAAGGTTAGTGGGAAACTAGAAGATTGGGAAAATTTTAAACGACAGCAAAGAATGACTAAGAAAGCAATAAAGAAAGGAAAGATAGATTACGAAGGTAAACTTGCGCAAAACATAAAAACGGATAGTAAAAGCTTTTACAGATATATAAAACGGAAAAGAGTGACTAAAGTAAATGTTGGTCCCTTAAAAAATGAGAAGGGGGATTTAATAATGGGAAATGTGGAAATGGCTGAGGCCGTAAACAATTACTTTGTTTCGGTCTTCACAGTGGAAGACACAAAAACCATGCCAAAAATTGATGGTCACAGGAATGTGGGAAGGGAGGACCTTGAGACAATCACTATCACTAGGGGGGTAGTGCTGGACAGGCTAATGGGACTCATGGTAGACAAGTCCCCTGGTCCTGATAAAATGCATCCCAGAGTATCAAAAGAGATGGCGGAAGTTATAGCAGATGCATTCGTTATAATCTACCAAAATTCTCTGGACTCTGGGGAGGTACCAGTGGATTGGAAAGCAGCTAATGTAACGCCACTGTTTAAAAAAGGGGGCAGACAAAAGGCAGGTAACTATAGGCCGGTTAGTTTAACATCTGTAGTGGGGAAAATGCTTGAAGCTATCATTAAGGAAGAAATAGCAGGACATCTAGATAGGAATAGTACAATCAAGCAGACGCAGCATGGATTCATGAAGGGAAAATCATGTTTAACTAATTTACTGGAATTCTTTGAGGATATAACGAGTATGGTGGATAGAGGTGTACCGATGGATGTGGTGTATTTAGATTTCCAAAAGGCATTCGATAAGGTGCCACACAAAAGGTTACTGCAGAAGATAAAGGTACGTGGAGTCAGAGGAAATGTATTAGCATGGATAGAGAATTGGCTGGCTAACAGAAAGCAGAGAGTCGGGATAAATGGGTTCTTTTCGGGTTGGAAATCGGTGGTTAGTGGTGTGCCACAGGGATCGGTGCTGGGACCACAACTGTTTACAATATATGTAGATGACCTGGAAGAGGGGACAGAGTGTAGTGTAACAAAATTTGCAGATGACACAAAGATTAGTGGGAAAGCGAGTTGTGTAGAGGACACAGAGAGGCTGCAAAGAGATTTAGATAGGTTAAGCGAATGGGCTAAGGTTTGGCAGATGGAATACAATGCTGGAAAGTATGAGGTCATCCACCTTGGGGAACAAAACAGTAAAAGGGAATATTATTTGAATGGGGAGAAATTACAACATGCTGCGGTGCAGAGGGACCTGGGGGTCCTTGTGCATGAATCCCAAAAAGTTAGTTTGCAGGTGCAGCAGGTAATCAGGAAGGCGAATGGAATGTTGGCCTTCATTGCAAGAGGGATGGAGTACAAAAGCAGGGAGGTCCTTCTGCAACTGTATAGGGTATTGGTGAGGCCACACCTGGAGTACTGCGTGCAGTTTTGGTCACCTTACTTAAGGAAGGATATACTGACTTTGGAGGGGGTACAGAGACGATTCACTAGGCTGATTCCGGAGATGAGGGGGTTACCTTATGATGATAGATTGAGTAGACTGGGTCTTTACTCGTTGGAGTTCAGAAGGATGAGGGATGATCTTATAGAAACATTTAAAATAATGAAAGAGATGGACAAGATAAAGGCAGAGAGGTTGTTTCCACTGGTTGGGGAGACTAGAACTAGGGGGCACAGCCTCAAAATACGGGGGAGCCAATTTAAAACCGAGTTGAGAAGGAATTTCTTCTCCCAGAGGGTTGTGAATCTGTGGAATTCTCTGCCCAAGGAAGCAGTTGATGCTAGCTCATTGAATGTATTCAAATCACAGGTAGATAGATTTTTAACCAATAAGGGAATTAAGGGTTATGGGGAGCGGGCGGGTAAATGGAGCTGAGTCCACGGCCAGATCAGCCATGATCTTGTTGAATGGCTGAGCAGGCTCGAGGGGCTAGATGGCCTACTCCTGTTCCTAATTCTTATGTTCTTATGTTCTTATGTTCTTATGACCCACAAAGATTCGGAGAACAGGCTGCCACTCTGGATTGTCCCGGGGGATGGTCCCACACTACTGGGGAGGAGTGAGCTTGCTGTCATGAACTGGAAATGGGGCGATGTCAATGCAATTTCTTCTGTGGAGCGAGTATCATGCTCACAGGTCCTGGACAAATTTGACTCATTATTTCAACCCAGCATCGGCACTTTCATGGGGACCAAGGTAGTGATTCACATAAACGCGGACGCCAGGCCAGTACACCACAAGGCCAGAGCGGTGCCGTACGTGATGCGGGAAAAGATAGAATGCGAATTGGACCACCTGCTGAGGGAAGGCATCATCTCGCCAGTCAAATTCAGTGACTGGGCGAGCCCGATCGTGCCGGTGCTCAAGGCGGATGGGTCGGTCTGGATTTGTGTCGATTACAAGGCCACCATCAATCAGGTGTCACTCCAAGACCAGTACCCGCTACCGAGAGCGGAAGACCTCTTTGCGCCGCTATCCAGTGGCAAACATTTTTCAAAATTGGACCTGACCTCAGCTTACATGACCCAGGAGTTGGCGAGTGAGTCGAAGAAGCTGACCACCATCACGACACACAGGGGGTTGTTTGAGTATAACAGAAGTCCATTCGGGATTCGTTCGGCCGCCGCGATCTTTCAGCGAAATATGGAAAGCCTCCTCAAGTCGATTCCAAGGACGGTGGTTTTTCAAGACGACATCCTCATCACGGGTCGCGATACTGAAGAATACCTCCACAACCTGAAGGAGGTGCTACGCAGACTAGACTGGGTAGGGCTGTGACTGAAAAAGGTGAAGTGGGTCTTCTTAGCTCCAGAGGTAGAATTCCTGGGGAGGAGGGTAGCAGCAGACGTCATCAGACCTACTGCGTCCAAAACGGAAACGATCCAGAGAGCACCCAGACCCCGTAACACGACGGAGCTGCGTTCGTTCCTGGGGCTCCTGAACTATCTTGGCAACTTTCTTCCCAAATTGAGCTCGCTGTTAGAGCCGCTACACGTGCTCCTAAGCAAAGGTCATGATTGGGTCTGGGGGGACAGCCAGGAAAGGGCTTTTGATAGAGCACGCAATTTGTTATGCTCCAACAAACTGTTAACATTATATGACCCGTGTAAGAAACTAGTTTTAACGTGTGATGGGGTCGTTCTATGGGGTCGGGTGTGTGTTGCAGCATGTGAATGCCAATCGTCAGTTATAGCCGGTAGCTTATGCCTGCAGAAGTCTGTCCCAGGCAGAAAGGGGCTACAGGATGGTAGAAAAGAAAGTGCTAGCATGTGTATATGCAGTAAAAAAAAATGCACCAGTACCTGTAGGGCAGGAAATTTGAGCTGGAGACAGATCACAAATCCCTAACTTCCCTTTTGGCCGACAACAAGGCCATAAATGCAAATGCGCAGCCCGCATACAGAGGTGGGCACTCACGTTAGCCGCCTATGACTACACAATTCGGCACAGACCAGGCACCGAAAACTGTGCCGATGCACTCAGCAGGCTACCACTAGCCACCACTGAGGGGGCAACTGAGCATGATGCTGAGATGGTCATGGCTGTTGAAGCTTTCGAAAGCGAAGGCTCACCTGTGACAGCCCATCAGATTAAAGTCTGGATAAATAAAGACCCGCTACTGTCTTTAATTAAGAAATGTGTCCTGAATAGGGACTGGGCAGCCACGTACGGGGCATGCCCTGAGGAGTTTAAACCGTTTCATAGGCGCAAGGATGAACTCTCGATTCAGGCCGATTGCCTACTGTGGGGAAACTGAGTAGTCATGCCCCAGAAGGGCAGATAGGTGTTTATCAGAGAACTTCACAATGAGCACCCGGGCATTGTTATGATGAAGGCAATTGCCAGGTCACACGTTTGGTGGCCAGGGATAGATGCAGACCTGGAACTTTGTGTTCGCAGGTATAACACGTGTGCTCAGCTGGGCAATGCACCCAGGGAAGCCCCCCTTAGCCCCTGGTCCTGGCCCGCCAAGCCATGGTCACGCATCCATGTGGACTACGCAGGTCCTTTCATGGGGAAAATGTTTTTGATTGTAGTGGACGCCTACTCCAAATGGATTTATTGTGCCATTTTAAATTCAAGCACATCCTCTGCCACAGTAAAAAGTCTACGGGCAATGTTCGCCGCCCATGGTCTACCGGATGTCTTGGTCAGCGACAATGGCCCGTGATTCACAAACACTGAATTCCAGGACTCCATGGCAGGCAATGGAATCAACCATGTCAGAACGGCACCATTCAAGCCGGCCTCAAACGGCCAGGCGGAACGAGCAGTGCAGATAATCAAACAGGGGATGCTCAGAATCCAAGGGGGTTCCCTGCAAAGTCGCTTATCACGCTTCCTGTTGGCCAATAGATCCCGATCACACTCGCTCACAGGGGTTCCACCCGCAGAGCTGCTAATGAAAAGGACGCTCAAAACCAGGTTATCCCTTCTACACCCTACTATAAAAGAAATTGTTGAGAGCAGGCGTCAGTCACAATGTGACTACCATAACAGGAATGCGAGGGCGCGATGTATTGATGTCAATGACCCTGTTTTTCTCCTTAATTACGCTGCTTAATTAATGGCTTGCAGGCACTGTGATTGTCAAAGAGGGAAATAGGATTCTGGTAGTTAAACTTACCAATGGACAAATCTGCCGCAAATACGTGGATCAAGCTAAAAGGAGGTTCAGCAACCCCATAGAAGAAGCAGAGGAAGAACACGACGTAGAGTTTACTCCATCATAGGTGACCGAACACCGGAACCAAGTGGAGGAGAGCCCAGTCACTGTGGGCAGTCCGGACAGGCCTGAGGCACCGCAAACAGCAGACACTCAGGCCAGCGCCCAACAACGGGAGCCCCAACTCAGGTGCTCTACAAGGGAGCGTAAACCACCAGAGAGACTTAACCTGTGATCCCAATAAGACTTTGGGGGGAGGTGATGTCATGTGTTTAACTGTCATTGTAACACATGTATAAGCTGACCTAAGTTGTATACCTTGAGAACACTGACCACAGGGGGCGAACTTGTAGGAGACAATCTTAACCTGGACTTTCCGGTATAAAAGGGGAAGCTCCACCCACCGTCTGCCTCTTGAGGTCTTGGTAATAAAGGTAACTGGTCACAGAGTGATCTTCTCTCAAGTATGGGCCTCGTGTGCATTTATACTGTATAGTAAGGACATATTAGAAGCTGTTCAGAGAATTCTGGAGATGAGGGGGTTGACTTATGAAGATAGGTTGAGTAGGTTCGGCCTTTACACATTGGAGTTCAGAAGAATGAGAGGTGATCTTATTGAAACATAAGGTAATGAGGGGGCTTGACAAGGTGGATGCAGAGAGGATGTTTCCACTCAGGGGAAACTAAAACAAGGGGACATAGTCTTCGAATAAGGGGCTGCCCATTTAAAACTGAGATGAGGAGGAATTTCTTCTCTCAGAGGGTTGTAAATCTGTAGAATTCGCTACTCCAGAGAGCAGTGGAGGCTGGGTCATTGTATATATTTAAGGCGGAGATAGACAGATTTTTGTGCGATAAGGGAATAAAGGGTTATTGGGAGCAGGCACCGAAGTGGAGCTGAGTCCGTGATCAGATCAGCCATGATCTTATTGAATGGTGGAGCAGGCTCGAGGGGCCAGGTGGCCTACTCCTGCTCCTATTTCTTATGTTCTTATGTAATGCTTCTCAAAATACATCTTGTTCCTTCTAGGCTGCAAATACACTGTCCTAAATGCTCCTCTTCCTCCTCCCTGTGTCCTCATTGTGCTGAAATCAAGACTGTTCGCATTGCTTCTATTCTCATTCTTCTGCAGGACTTCAGAACTGTGGAACTCCTGACCTCCCTCAGTCATTTCCTCCATCTGACACCCTTTCGGCATTTAAAACACAATTTCAACCTCACTTAATCGCTCCTTCGGTTGTATCTCACTTTCTCTACCACTGTATCCAGCCCAATTGGTGTCTCCACATGTGGGTCTTGCCTCTTCACCTATGCTTCTCACTTTCAAACCCCGTTGAGGACAATGTGGCCTCACTTGATACTCTCAGTCTAACATGTGATGGGCATCAATCAGCCAAGTAGCTGCTTTGGCCCGTCGCTAATGGTGGAGATTTCTCCATGGCCTTTGAACTCTGAAGTCGAGTGACCTTTATAAATTACCAAAGGTGCAGGAAAAGCAAGGTGGTGGCTCCAACGTGAAATGGGAAACTTAATAATAATGATGGTCGTGAGTTGCAGTGTGCTGGGGGAAGTTGAGGATGTCAACTTGATTATGTAGAAAGACAGGAGTCGAAATCCAGTCCTGCCGTTTTTGAGGCGGTGACACCGGCTGAGCGCTGATATTAACGCTGGGCGGTAGGTGCCGCCTTGTGGTGTCCTTACACCCTGCTATAGAATCACACGAGGCATGTACTGCAGGCAAGGTCACTGTGTGACCTGAACCTTTATTCCCAGGATCAAGAAGTGATGACCCTCCGTGGGACCTCCCTTTATATACCTGGATGACCAGGTGAGGATTGTCTCCCACAAGTTCACCCCCTGTGGTCACGGTGTGCATTACTCAGGTGTATACAGTGTACAGTGTTGTTACATAAAGGTTACAGTTGTGTGAAGGTTATAAACATGACATCACCTCCCCCCAATGTCTTTGGGTCAAAGATTGAGTCTTTCAGACGTCGACGCTCTCTCGTGGAACGCCGCAGTTGGGGCTCTGGTGGTTGGGTCATGGCATGCATCTCTGTCGCCTGAGATGATTCCGGCCTATCCGGGCTGGCCGCAGGAACTGTGCATGCTGGTGAATGTCCTTGTTGCTCGTTCTCTGGCAGTGGTGTGGGTAGCATCTCATGATCTTCCTCAGGTTCCTCAGTGTCCATGCTGAACCTTTTCTTTACTTGGTTCAGATGTTTGCGGCATACCTGCCCATTGTTAAGTCTGACCACTGTGACCCTATTCCCCTCTTTGCCAATTACAGTATCCTCAAGCCACTTGGGTCCCAAAGCATGATTGAGAACAAATACAGGGTCGTCAATTTCTATGCATCTCCCCACTGCGTTGCGATCATGGCACTCGATTTGGGACTGACGCTTGCCCTCAACAATGTCTGACAGGGCTGGGTGAATGAGGGACAGCCGTGTTTTAAGCGTGCGTTTCATGAGTAGTTCCGCGGGCGGGACTCCCGTGAGCGAATGCAGACGGGACCTATAGGCCAGCAGGAGACGCGATAAGCGGTACTGAAGGGAGGGTCCTTGAATCCGGAGCATGCCCTGTTTTATCATTTGCACCGCACGTTCCGCCTGGCCATTGGAAGCCGGCTTGAACGGTGCTGTCCTGACATGTTTGATACCATTACCCGACATAAACGCCTGGAATTCATAGCTAGTGAAACACGGGCCGTTATCGTTAACCAGGATGTCCGGCAAGCTGTGGGTCGCAAAGACTGTACGCAGACTCTCCACAGTGGTGGATGCCGTGCACGAGTTCAATATGATGTACTCGATCCATTTCGAGTATGCATCGACAACAATCAGAAACATTTTTCCCATGAACGGGCCCGCGTAGTCTACGTGAATACGTGACCATGGCCTGGTGGGCCAAGGCCACAGGCTGAGTGGGGCCTCCCTGGGGCATTGCCGGGACGCACTGTCTCTTGTGATGGCGTGAATTGCCGATCCCCCTGCCATTGTCTCGGTTGCTGGCCCACCCTAGAGTCTGTTGCTGCCTGGGCGGTTTCGAATTGCCCTTGCCTGCCTGCGGGGTTTTGAGTCTCGTTAACAATGTTAACTCCCTGGTCCATCGCCACGTTGGAACCACGGCTGTGCGCGTAAATTATCTTGGTCTCCTCTTCCCTTGCCATGAAGGTCTGGGCTATCAACGTTGCCCTTTCCAAAGTCAAGTCCTTGGTCTTGATAAGCTTCCTGAAAATACGGCATGACAAATGCCCTTAACATCTCCCCCCTGCAGGCGTCTGTGAACTTACAGAGACTGGCCAAACGCCGAAGGTCCGCAATGAAGTCCGATATGCTTCATCCCTCCCGACGCCAGTGCGTATAGAACCGGTGCCGGGCCATGTGTATACTGCTCGCCGGTTTGAGGTGCTCACCGATCAAAGCGCTGAGCTCTTCAAAGGACTTGTCTGCCGGCTTCTCGGGTGCGAGCAGGTCTCTCATCAGCGCATACATCTTGGAGCCACAACTGGTCAGTAGATGCACCCTCCGCTTGCCAGCCGCTTCCTCTCCCAGCCAATCCTTCGTGACAAAGCTCTGCTGGAGCCTCTCAACGAAGTCATCCCAGTCCTCACCGGCACAGTACCATTCCTCTGTGCAATCCTCGTGGATCGTTGATTCCCGTTTCTCGTCGCCAAATGTGGTGTCCTTACACCCTGCTATAGAAACACACGAGGCATGTACTGCAGACAAGGTCACTGTGTGACCTGAACCTTTATTCCCAGGACCAAGAAGCGATGGCCCTCCGTGGGACCTCCCTTTATATACCTGGATGACCAGGTGAGGAATGCCTCCCACAAGTTCACCCCCTGTGGTCAAGGTGTGCATTACTCAGGTGCATACAGTGTACAGTGTTGTTACATAAAGGTTACAGTTGTGTGAAGGTTACAAGTATGACACACCTCAAACTGTGAAATTCAGTTTGCCGCCTAAAGGTGAGAGAGCAGCGCTTAAAGTGGCGTTGCACACTCACCCTAGGGCGCCAAGGGAGCGGTATCTCAGGAGGCCAACCAAATTTCCCCATGGTCGGCTGCCGGCACGCGAGGTAAAAAAAATGAACAAAAAAAAGTTTCCAACAATTTCCCTCACCCACCCTTCCCCACTAGTCCCATTGATGCTAAAAAATAAACATAAGCGCTTACCTTGATCACTGGAGGCTCCCGCCCGTGACTCCCGATGTCCCACCACCTCTCTCAGGCTATATGGACGCCTGCTGGTGAGGCCACCGTACTCACCGAATATCGCAGCCGCAACGGCGGCAAGGGGGCGTTGCACGCTCGATGACGTCACCGCATGGGTGGCGGCCGAGCGCGCAGCGGTACGTCCTGGCCCCACCCCCTACCGCCCAACATAATTTGCCGAGGAACCCGCTCGATGCCGACGGTAAGCACTTAGCCGCCCGTTAGCTGCCGCTCTCCGGCGATAACGGGTGGCGTTAGAAACCCAATTTTGACCCGATAGAATGTACAGCACAGAAACAGGCCATCCGGCCCAACTGGTCCACGCCGCTGTTTGTGCTCCACTCGGTGAACCCTACTTCACCTCACCCTTTCAACATATCCTTCTATTCCATCCCTGATGGTCAAATCCTGACCCCTCCTCACCCAAAGTCCACCAAAGCTTAATAGAGGCGGGGAGAGGGGGGATCTCTAGATAGTGACTTATTTTTCTCCTCCCTAACAAGGGCACTGAGGCCAATTGTAGTACCCCTATTGTCACCCCAGCTGAAATTAGCCAACTGAGCAGAGGTCAGAGGTCAACCTGAGACCATCCTATTCCATATGGCTCAGCACACCGATATGCTCACTTAAAACCAGCCCCTCAATATGAATGAACACCTTGTCTGTTAGAAACCTCTAATTTTTCTAGCAGAACTATAGACCATCAATATAAGATAGTCACCAAGAAATCCAATAGGGAATTCAGAAGAAACATCTTTACCCAAAGAGTGGTGAGAATGTGGAACTCGCGACCACAGGGAGTGGTTGAAGTGAATAGTAAAGATGCATTTAAGGGGAGGCTAGATAAGTACACGAGGGATAAGGAAATAGAGGGTTATGCTGATAGATTTAGATGAGGAAAGACAGGAGGAGGCTCGAGTGGAGCATAAACGGCGGCATGGACTGGTTGGGCCGAATGGCCTGTTTCTGTGCTGTGTATCCCATGTAAGATCCGAGGAAGTTTGCAGATGATACAAACGTTGGCCGTGTGGTTGATGGTGAGAAAGATAGCTGTAGACTGCAGGAAGATATCAATGGGCTGGTCAGGTGGGCAGAAAAGTGGCAAATGGAGTTCAATCTGGAGAAGTGTGAGGTAATGCATTTGGGGAGGGCTAACATGGCAAGGGAATACACAATAAATGGTAGGATACTGAGAAATGTAGAGCAACAGAGGGACCTCAGAGGGCATGTCCACAGATCCTTGAAGGTAGCTGGACAGGTAGATAACAACAACAACAACTTGTATTTATATAGCGCCTTTAATGTAGTAAAACAGGAGTGTTATAAGACAAAACAAATACATTTTGCTAATTAAGAAGGAATAGGGGATACTTTCCTTGATTAGCCAAGACATAGAATACAAGAGCAGGAAGGTTATGCTTGAACTGTATAAAACACTAGTCAGGCCACAGCTGGAGTACTGCGTGCAGTTCTGGTCACCGCATTACATGAAAGATGTGATTGCGCTGGGGAGGGTACAGAAGAGATTTACGAGGATGTTGCCTGGACTGGAGAATTTTAGCTATGGAAAAGATTGGATAGGCTGGGGGCTGTTTTATTTTGACAAAGGAGGCCGAGGGGAAACATAGAAAATAGGTGCAGGAGTAGGCCATTCGGCTCTTCGAGCCTGCACCACCATTCAATATGATCATGGCTGATCATGCAACTTCAGTACCCCATTCCTGCTTTCTCTCCATACCCCTTGATCCCTTTAGCCATAATGGTCACATCTAACTCCCTTTTGAATATATCTAACGAACTGGCCTCAACAACTTTCTGTGGCAGAGAATTCCACAGGTTCACAATTCTCTGAGTGAAGAGGTTTCTCCTCATCTCTGTCCTAAATGACTTACCCCTTATCTTTAGACTGTGACCCCTGGTTCTGGACTTCCCCAACATCGGGAATATTCTTCCTACATCTAACCTGTCCAATGCCGTCAGAATTTTATATGTTTCCATGAGATCTCCTTTCATTCTTCTAAATTCCAGTGAATATAAGCCTAGTCGATCCAGTCTTTCTTCATTTGTCAGTCCTGCCATCCCAGGAATCAGTCTGGTGAACCTTCGCTGCACTCTCTCAATAGCAAGAATGTCCTTCCTCAGGTTAGGAGACCAAAACTGCACACAATACTCAAGGTGTGGTCTCACCAAGGCCCTGTACAGCTGCAGTAAGACCTCCCTGCTCCTATACTCAAATCCCCTCACTATGAAGGCCAACATGCCATTAGCTTTCTTTACTGCCTGCTGTACCTTCAATGACTGATGTACCATGATACCCAGGTCTCATTGCACCTCCCCTTTTAATAATCTGTCACCATTCAGATAATAATCTGCCTTCCTGTTTTTGCCACCAAAGTAGATAACCTCACACTTATCCACATTATACTGCATCTGCCATGTATTTGCCCACTCACCTAACCTGTCCAAGTCCCCCTGCAGCCTCCTAGCATCTTCCCCACAGCTCGCACTGCCACCCAGCTGAGTATCATCTGCAAACATGGCGATATTACATTCAATTCCTTCGTCTTAATCATTAATGTATATTGTAAATAGCTGGGGTCCCAGCACTGAATCCTGCGCCACCCCACTAGTCACTGCCTGCCATTCTGAAAAGGACCCGTTTATTCCCACTCTTTTCTTCCTGTCTGCCAACCAGTTCTCTATCCACGTCAATACATTACCCCCAATACTATGTGCCTTAATTTTGCACACTAATCTCTTGTGTGGGACCTTGTCAAAAGCCTTTTGAAAGTCCAAATACACCACATCCATTGGTTCTCCCTTGTCCACTCTACTAGTTACATCCTCAAAAAATTCTCGAAGATTTGTCAAGCATGATTTCCCTTTCATAAATCCATGCTGACTTGGACCAATCCTGTCACTGCTTTCCAAATGCGCTGCTATTACATCTTTAATAATTTTCCCCACCACCGATGTCAGGCTAACCGGTTTATAATTCCCTGTTTTCTCTCTCCCTCCTTTTTTAAAAAGTGGTGTTACATTAGCTACCCTCCAGTCCATAGGAACTGATCCAAAGTCCATGGAATGTTGGAAAATGACCACCAATGACCTTATTGAGGTGTATAAAATTATGAGGGGCCTAGATAGAGTGAACAGAAATTACCTATTTCCCTTAGCAGAGGGGTCAATAACCAGGGGGCATAGATTTAAAGTAATTGATAGGAGGTTTGGAGGGGAGTTGAGGAGAACTTTCTTCACCCAGAGGGTGGTGGGGGTCTGGAACTCACTGCCTGAAAAGGTGGTAGAGGCAGAAACCCTCATCACATTTAAAAAGTACTTGGATATGCACTTGAAATGCCGTAACCTGCAGGGCTACGGACCGAGAGCTCGAAAGTGGGATTAGGCTGAATAGCTCTTTGTCGGCCGGTGCAGACACGATGGGCCGAATGGCCTCCTTCCATGCTGCAAATGCCCACGATTCTATGATTGTAGAGTACGCTGGTGCTATTCACCGCCGGCTGATCGCCTTTATTTTCCCAGTAATGTCACTCACATGACATCGTTTTTGCAGCTCTTGCAGAGAGCAGACTTTGAAGAGAAGGGGACAACCGAAAAATGCAGAATACACCAAAGGGCCAAAAATCGGCTTGTGCCGGAAGATCCACAAATCACTTTGCTGGGCAGGAATGGCAGAAGATGGTCAGGCTTTGCCCAGCCGCCTCGGAGTGGAAAGCAGCAAGACATGAAGAAAATTCCCCAAATGACAGTTCCCAATCACGCAGTGTCAAACAAAGCCAGTTACCGCTGTGGGTCTTCAAATCCCCGTTGCTTGGCCTCTATCCAGAATGCAGTGTGCTCAAATGGAAACGGTTCAAAAACTAGCTGAAGCCATTTTGTTTCGTTAACCGGCAGATCTGTCGTTTTTTCACCGGCTGTCGTCATTTTTATCTTTAATTTATGTTTAATCAAAATGTTGGTTGAGAACTTTGTAAGACTGCGTTACCAATAAAGTAGATAAATTCCCCGCAACAACTGGCAGGGTAAACACGTGGCTACAGATTGGACGTCAGGTCCTGGTTGGATCAGACACACAACAGCACTTTTCTTGCATGTGATGTGAGTCAGAAGGTTGTGGGTTCAAATCCCACTGCAGAGACTTGAGCACAGAAATCCAGGCTAACACTCCCAGTGCGGTGCTGAGGGAGTGCTGCACTGTCAGAGGTGCCGTCTTTCGAATGAGACGTTAAAACCGAGGCCCCGTCTGCTCTCTCAGGCGGACGTAAAAGATCCCATGCCACTATTTCGAAGAAGAGCAGGAGAGTTATCCCCGGTGTCCTGGGCCCAATATTTATCCCTCACTCAACATCACTAAAAAATAAGATTATCTGGTCATTATCACATTGCTGTTTATGGGAGCTTGCTGTGCGCAAATTGGCTGCCATGTTTCCTACATTACTACAGTGACTATGCATCTAAAAGTACTTCATTGGTTGTGAAGTGCTTTGGGACATCCGGTGGTCGTGAAAGGTGCTATATAAATGCCATTCTTTCTTTCTATGCACTCTATAGATTCTTGACTAACTAAGTTCTATAAATCTTTAGCTCGCTATGTATTCTACAGGTTATTGACAAACCTGGTTACATAGATTCTGCATTATGTACCCATTTATGGCTGGTTTCATATCCTACAGATTTTCCATTAATGGGACATTCTGACCAACTATGGACTCTGGGGGGGGGGGGGGGGGTGAAATTGCACTGCGCGCGTGTGTTAGTGCATCTGCTGCCTCCCGGGAGCACTAAAGGGCCTTTCCCAGAGGGACAATTTCAGCCCCGAGATGTTCTTGGTTCATCTCTGCCTCATAGAATATTCCTAAAAGGTTAAAAGAGGGTGTTAATACCTATTAACTTATTAGAGACATTTCTAAAAACATAATTTATTACACTCAGTATGTAAACTCAGATCTGTTTTCATCAGTTAGTCCAACTCAGTTCAGATCCAAAATCAAAGGAAACATGGGAACAAGAGGAGGCCATTCAGCCCCTCGAGCCTGTTCTGACATTCATTTTGATCATGGCTGATCCGTATCTTTTAACTCCCATCTACCCGCCTTGGTTCCATAACCCTTAATACCCTTGCCCGACAAAAAACTATCAATCTCAGTTTTAAAATTTTCAATTGATCCCCCCCCCCCCCCCCAGCCTCGACAGCTTTTTGGGAGAGAGAGTTCCAGATTCCCACTGCCCTTTGTGTGAAGAAGCGCTTCCTGACATCATCCCTGAATGACCTGGCTCTAATTTTAAGGTGATGCCCCCTTGTTCTGGATTCTCCCCTCCCGAGGAAACAGTTTCTCTCTGTCTACCTCATCAAATCCTGAAACACCTCAATTAGATCTTTTGCTCTCCAGAGAATACAAGTCCAGTCTGTGCAAACGGTCCTCATAATTTGACCCTTTTAGCCCCGGTATCATTCTGGTGAATCTGGGAGTCAGTACTGGCCGGAATTGTGCCGGAGCTCAGCGGACAGGATGGGTGGCGGGTCAGCTGTTGAATTTTAAATGATTGACAGCGGGGTGGGACCCTGCTGTCAACCTGTCTCCGTGTTACTTTCCCAGATGTCGAGTCTGTCAATGCTGACACATGATGCGCCAGTTTGGCACCACCCTATCCCAGCACCACACAGCATCCCTACAATGCCCAAGCCATTCCTTTCATTGTCAGGGATAACGTTATGTCTCACCATTCACTGCAACTCACTAAGCCACTTCCAAAGGTGCACGCCAAATCTGTCTAAGAACACAAAGTGTTGAAAATAAAGATTTCAATGTTTGACAGCACATTAAGAGAAAATTTACATGAACATTGGCTAAAACACCCAAGTGCCTACCCTTGTGCGTTGTTGGTTGGGAAGATTGGACTAGGATGAGAGTGAGTGTGAGGGGTGGCTAGTGAGTTGGGGAAGTGATAATGTAGATAGAGAGAGAGGAATAGAGAGAGAGAAAGCAAGCGCTCTACTCGGAGCTCCGACACGGCAAGCGAGCCCAAGGAGGGCAGAGGAAACATTTCAAGGGCACCCTCAAAGCCTCCTCGATAAAGTGCAACATCCCCACCGACACCTGGGAGTCCCTGGCCCAAGACCGCCCGAAGTGGAGGAAGTGCACCCGGGAGGGCGCTGAGCACCTCGAGTCTTGTCGCCGAGAGCGTGCAGAAATCAAGTGCAGGCAGCGGAAAGAGTGTGCGGCAAACCAGTCCCACCCACCCTTTCCTTCAACCACTGTCTGTCCCACCTGTGACAGACTGTAATTCCCGCATTGGTCTCTTCAGCCACCTGAGAACTCATGTTTAGAGTGGAGGCAAGTCATCCTCGATTCCGAGGGACTGCCTATGATGATGATGATGAGAGAGAGCGGATGGGTGGAGGTGCAAGGTAAGTTGGTGTGAGTAAGTATGTGTTGGAATAGTGTAGGGATGGCAGAGTGATGGAAACCGGCTGATGACGTGTCATCAAATGACGCCATCAAACCCACTTCCTTCAATTGGCCGGGAAACGTGCTGGGCGGGGTATAACAAGCCCTATCATCGTAAAATCATTCCTATACTGAGGACTGGAGCCTGCAGCGAGATTGTGACCCGCCACTGACCTCAGCCACTAAGGTAGGGGAACTCGCGGCCAATGCCGTAAAATAACACATATATATTGTTGTGTTCCTAACACAGATGAGGCTGCACACAGGGAGGTTAAAGTAACAGTGACCTCAGTCTTTATTAA
This sequence comes from Pristiophorus japonicus, assembly GCF_044704955.1. NCBI lineage: Eukaryota > Metazoa > Chordata > Chondrichthyes > Pristiophoridae > Pristiophorus > Pristiophorus japonicus. The sequence goes on from NC_091994.1 coordinate 10,052,825, forward strand.
GACACTCCAGAGTGAGGAACAGGCCTTAGGGGCCGGCTGAAATACAGTGCTCCCAAGGGATGCTGGGAACCCTTGGGACTTCAGGGGATGCGCTCCCTGGTGGCGGAACATGGGAGTGCATGCTTTAGAGATACACAACATCACTCCCCCCAAGGTCAAAGTGAAAACTATTTACAAGGTGAGGCGGTTGGGAGCCTTTCTTTCCCTGGTGGACCGCCTCGGTACAAATGTCTGTTCTGGTGTGTTGGCTGTGCCCTCGCTGGGCTGGCGTGTTGTTGGCCCTGCAGGGCTGCTGGGTGAGCCTGGCCTTGCTGGGCTGCTGGGCGTGATGGGTTCGATTTCCTGGTCCGGCGTGGTGTCGTTGATCCTTTGGGTGTGTGTTGTGGGCTCGAAAAAGGTGGTGTCTGCTGTGGGTTGTTCAGGGCACTCTGTGAACCGCAGCCTCGTTTGGTCCAAGTGCTTTCTGCAAATTTGTCCATTGTCTAGTTTGACTACAAACACCCTACTCCCTTCTTTAGCTATCACCGTGCCCGCGATCCACTTGGGACCATGTCCATAGTTTAGCACATACACAGGGTCATTCAGATCAATTTCCCATGACACAGTGGCGCGACCATCGTTTACATTTTGTTGCTGCCGCCTGCTCTCTACCTGATCATGCAGGTTGGGGTGACCCAGCGAGAGTCTGGTTTTAAGTATCCTTTTCATGAGTAGCTCAGTCGGGGGCACCCCTGTGAGCGAGTGGGGTCTCGTGCAGTAGCTGAGCAGTACTCGGGACAGGCGGGTTTGGAGTGAGCCTTCTGTGACTCGTTTGAGGCTATGTTTGATTGTTTGTACTGCCCGCTCTGCCTGCCCATTGGAGGCTGGTTTAAACGGGGCCGAGGTGACATGTTTGATCCCATTGTGGGTCACGAATTCTTTAAATTCGGCACTGGTGAAACATGGCCCGTTGTCACTGACCAATATGTCAGGCAGGCCGTGGGTGGCAAACATGGCCCTCAGGCTTTCAATGGTGGCGGTGACGGTACTTCCCGACATTATTTCACATTCAATCCATTTTGAAAAAGCATCCACCACCACCAGGAACATTTTACCGAGAAACAGGCCCACATAGTCAACATGGATCCTCGACCATGGTCTGGAGGGCCAGGACCATAAACTTAGTAGTGCCTCTCTGGGCGCGTTGCTCAACTGAGCACACACGCTGCATTGCTGTACACAGGACTCTAAGTCAGAGTCGATACCGGGCCACCACACGTGGGATCTGGCTATCGCTTTCATCATTACTATACCCGCGTGTGTGCTGTGGAGATCCGAGATGAACGTCTCCCTGTCTTTTTTGGGTAGCACTACGCGGTTACCCCACAACAGGCAGTCGGCCTGAATGGACAGCTCGTCTTTTCGCCGCTGGAACAGCTTGATTAGCTCTTGCATTTCAATGGGGATGCTGGCCCAGCTCCCATGCAGTACACAGTTTTTTACTAGGGACAGCAGAGGATCTTGGCTGGTCCAAGTCCTAATCTGGCAGGCCGTGACAGGTGATTTATCATTTTCAAATGCTTCCATGACCATCAACAAGTCTGCGGGCTGTGCCACTATCAACAAGTTAGCAGGCTGTGCCATTTCCACCCTGTGGTGGGCAATGGTAGCCGACTGAGAGCATCCGCACAGTTCTCGATGCCTGGCCTGTGGCGGATGGTATAGTTATACGCTGATAGCGCAAGTGCCCACCTTTGTATGCAGGCTGAGGCATTAGTATTTATCCCCCTTGTTTTCAGCGAACGGGGATATGAGGGGCTTGTGATCGGTTTCCAGCTCAAATTTGAGGCCAAACAGGTACTGATGCATTTTCTTTACCCCGAACACACATGCTAATGTCTCTTCCTCAATCATGCTGTAGGCCCTCTCGGCCTTAGACAAGCTCCTGGAAGCATAGGCGACAGGTTGCAACTTCCCCGCAACGTTAGCTTGTTGTAACACCCGACTCCGTACGACGACGCATCACATGCTAGTACGAGTCTTTTACACGGGTTATACAATACAAGCAGCTTGTTGGAGCATAAAATGTTTCTGGCTTTCTCAAAAGCAATTACTTGTTTTTTTTCCCATACCCAGTTATCACCTTTACGCAATAACACATGTAGGGGCTCTAAGAGGGTGCTTAACCCCGGTAGGAAGTTACCAAAATAGTTGAGGAATCCCAGGAATGACCGCAGCTCCATGACGATCTGTGGCCTGGGCGCGTTCCTGATAGCCTCTGTCTTGGCGTCCATGGGCCGAATGCCATCCGCCACGATCTTTCTCCCTAAAAACTCCACTTCTGTTGCCATGAAGACGCATTTCAACCTCTTCAGCCGCAGCCCTACGCGATCCAGTCGCTGGAGGACCTCCTCCAGGTTTTGTAGGTGCTCGACGGTATCCTGACCCGTGACCAATATGTCGACTTGAAAAACCACCGTGCGTGGTACCAACTTGAGTAGGCTCTCCATGTTTCTCTGGAAGATTGCTGCAGCCGACCGAATTCCAAACGGTCATCTGTTGTAGATGAACAGTCCCTTGTGCGTGTTGATGCAGGTGAGGCCCTTTGAAGACTCCTCCAGCTCCTGTGTCATGTAGGCCGAAGTCAGGTCGAGCTTGGTGAACGTCTTGCCTCCTGCCAGCTCGCAAATAGGTCGTCTGCCTTAGGTAGCGGGTATTGGTCCTGTAGCAAGAAACGATTAATAGTTGCTTTATAATTGCCGCAAATCCTGAACGTGCCATCATTTTAGAGTACTAGAACAATCAGGCTGGCCCACTCGCTGAATTCCACTGGGGAGATGATGCCCTCGCGTTGCAGCCTATCCAGTTCGATTTCCACTCTCTCCCTCATCATGTGAGGTAACGCTCGCGCCTTGTGGTGAATGGGTTGTGTCTCTGGGACCAAGTGGATCCGCACCTTCGCCCCGGAAAAGTTTCCAATGTCTGGCTCAAAAAGGGAAGGAAATTTGTTAAGAACCCGGGTACATGAGGCCTCATTGACATGCAATAGCGCTCGGATGTCATCCCAGTTCCAGCAGATTTTGCCCAGCCAGCTCCTTCCAAGCAGTGTGGGTCCATCGCCCGGGACAATCCAGAGTGGCAGTTCGTGCACCATGCACTCGTAGGTGACCTTGATCATATCGCTGCCCAGGACAGTGATAAGCTCTTTGGTGTACGTTCTCAGTTTCGTGAGGATGGGTCTTAGGGCTGGTCTGAGTGCCTTGTTGTACCACAGTCACTCAAACACCTTTTTACTCATGATGGATTGGTGAGCACCAGTGTCCAGTTCCATGGCTACGGGTAAGCCATTCAATTTTACATTTAGCATTATAGGTGGACATTTCGTCAAAAATGTGTGCACCCCGTGTACTTCAGCATCTGCCTCCTCTCTCTGAGGCTCGAAATTGCTTTGGTCCATCATGGACCGATCTTCCTCTGCCACGTGGTGGTTAGCAGGTTTTGCAGAGCTTGCCGCTCATCTGCAAGCTCGTTGGAGGTGTCCCATTGTTCCACAGCTCTTGCAAACATACCCTTTGAAGTGGCATGAATAGGCTGAATGGAAGCCTCCACAACGCCAACAAGTTGTGAGTCATCTGGGTCACCTGAGGCCTGCTGGCAGTTGCAGACTCGTGGTTTCTGCCCTGTACATTTATGCTCGGAAACACAGTTCCAGTTAATTTGTGAACATTGATAGCACTTGTGTGCTGAGAGATTTGTTAGGTGTTATCACTGGTGGACATAAACACCTGTGCTATCGCAATGGCCTTACTGAGGGTCGGTGTCTCTACAGTCAAAAGTTTTCGTAGGATGGTCTTGTGGCCAATGCCCAGTACAAAAAAGTCTCTGAGCATTTGCTCCAGATAGCCATCAAACTCACATTGTCCTGCAAGTCGCCTTAGCTCGGCGACGTAGCTCGCCCCTTCCTGACCTTCAGATCACTGGTACGTATAGAACCGATATCTCGCCATCAGCACGCTCTCCCTCGGGTTAAGATGCTCCCGAACCAGTGTATACAGCTCCTCATACGACTTATCTGTGGGTTTCACCAGAGCCAGAAGATTCTTCATGAGGCTGTAGGTCGGTGCCTCGCAGACCGTGAGGAGGACCACTCTCCTTTTTGCAGCGCTTCCTTCTCCATCCAGCTCTTTGGCTACAAAATACTGGTCTAGCCGTTCGACATAGGCTTCCCAGTCCTCACCCTCCGAGAACTTCTCCAGGTTGCCCACAGTTTTCTGCATCTTTGCGTTGGATTCGTGTACTCGTCGCCAGTTGTTGTGTTCCTAACACAGATGAGACTGCACACAGGGAGGTTAAAGTAACAGTGACCTCAGTCTTTATTAAGGCACTCCAGAATGAATAACAGGGTTAGGGGTTAGGATGCTGGGATCCTTTGGGACTTCAGGGGATGCGCTCCCTGGTGGCAGAACATGGGAGTGCATGCTTTACAGATACACAACATATATATATATATATATATAGAATTTTTTAAACATTTAAAATTAAGACAGCGCATGCTGACAAACACCCAGTAGCTTACAATTTACCTATCCTTTCTTTCATAAGATAATGAGGGGGCTTGACAAGGTGGATGCAGAGAGGATGTTTCCACTGATAGGGGAGACTAGAACTAGAGGGCATAATCTTAGAATAAGGGGCCACCCATTTAAAACTGAGCTGAGGAGGAAATTTTTCTCTCAGAGGGTTGTAAATCTGTGGAATTCACTGCCTCGGAGAGCTGTGGAAGCTGGGACATTGAATAAATTTAAGACAGAGATAGACAGTTTCTTAATCGATAAGGGAGTAAAGGGTTATGGGGAGTGGGCAGGGAAGTAGACCTGAGTCCATGATCGGATCAGCCATAATCGTATTAAATGGCGGAGCAGGCTCGAGGGGCTGTATGGCCTATTCCTGCTCCTATTTCTTATGTTCTTATGTTCTTTCTTCAGCATGCCTTTTATAACCTATAAATCTACTCAACGAAACAAAGAAAAAACAAGGATTGAAATATTTGTAACAAACTTAATGTTAACTAAGCGGAGGCCTGCAAAGTTAATACTCCAGACTGAAGATATGCAGAGTCAGACAGTGCACGGCAGGTCCACAAACAGCAGGGTGACACACGCTTAAAGAGACAGTACGCTGAAAACAAAATAAATCCTGTAACAGTAGAAAAGGGAGATTTTCCCTCGTCTTCGTTTCTTGTCTTAGACTATTGATCCCATTTCTCTTATTTCAACTCTGATGTCTGCTACTTAGCCCTGTTGCATGCCGACTTAAAACTTTGTTCTCAAATGAAAGGTATTAAGGGATACGGGGCAAAGGCGGGTATGTGGAGTTAGGTCGCAGATCAGTCACGGTCTCATTGAGTGGTGGAACAGGCTCGAGGGGCCGAATGGCCTCCTCCTGTTCCTGTGTTCTGAGGCCATTGACAAAAGAACCAGAGGCGACATGAGGACAAACATTTTTATGCCACGAGTGGTTAGGATTTGGAATGCACTGTCTGATGGGGTGGTGGGTCAGATTCACAAGGCAATTGGATAAATACTTGAAGGAAAAAAAATTGCAGGGATATGGGAAAAGTGGGAGTGACTGAATTGCTCTTTGAAAGCACTGGCACAGATTCGATGGGCCGAATGGCCTCCTTCTGTGCTGTACTGTTCTATTCTATTCTCAGGATCTTATTGGGGTCCTCCTGTTTCTGAATAACACCATTGAGGGCTCTTTATTTCTCTCTCGATTCCCTAATTCTTTTGCTACACTCAACACGACGACCAAAGGGAATCTTCACGTTACTCTATCTTGGCCTTTGTCTGCTGTCTAAGGTTTAACTCCTCATTTTCCTCCTGCACAATTACTTTAAATTTATTACAATGTCTGAGTTCCCCGTTTCTATGCTCTTCCTTTGTTGAGGCTTCTTGCACATCTTACGCTGTTGGCTGTACTAACTGCGCTACAAGGACACCCTCGAAGCCTCCCTGATAAAGTGCGACATCCCCACTGACACCTGGGAGTCCCTGGCCCAAGACCGCCCTAAGTGGAGGAAGTGCATCCGGGAGGGCGCTGAGCACCTCGAGTCTCAATGCCAAGAGGATGCAGAAATCAAGCGCAGGCAGCGGAAAGAGCGTGCGGCAAACCAGTCCCACCCACCCCTTCCCTCAACGACTATCTGTCCCACCTGTGACAGAGTCCGTGGCTCTCATATTGGACTGTTCAGCCACCAAAGAACTCACTTCAGGAATGGAAGCAAGTCTTCCTCGATTCCAAAGGACTGCCTATGATGATGATGAGTCGCTACTAAATCATCATTTCTACCTCGTGCTGTTTTCAACTCTTCTCTACGTCAGCTCAGTGGGCAGCACCCTCGCCTCTGAGTCAGAAGGTTGTGGGTTCAGGTCCCACTCCAGGGACTTGAGCACATAAATCTAGGCTGACACTCCCAGTGCAGTGCTGAGGGAGTGCCGCACTGTCGGAGGTGCCGTCTTTCAGATGAGACTTTAAAGCCAAGGCCCCGTCTGCTCTCTCAGGTGGATGTAAAAGATCCCATGGCACTATTTCGAAGAAGAGCAGGGAAGTTATCCCCGGTGTCCTGGCCAATATTTATCCATCAATCAACATAACAACAACAGATTATCTGGTCGTTATGACCTTGCTGTTTGTGGGAGCTTGCTGTGCGCAAATTGGATGCCGCATTTCCCACATTACAACGGTGACTATGCTTCAAAAAAACAAAGTACTTCATTGGCTGTAAAGCGCTTTGAGACGTCCAGTGGTCATGAAAGGTGCTATATAAATGCAAGTCTTTCTATCAAGTCAGGGAATCATTACATAGAAACTTAGAAACATAAAAAATAGGTGCAGGAGTAGGCCATTCGGCCCTTCGAGCCTGCACCGCCATTCAATGAGCTCATGGCTGAACATGCAACTACAGCACAGAAGGAGGCCATTCGGCCCATCGAGTCCATGCCAGCTCTCTGTAGAACAATCCAGTCAGTCCCGTTCCCCTGCTCTATCCCTGTAGCCCTGCAGCTTTATTTCCCTCAAGTGCCCATCCAATTTCCTTTTGAAATCATTGATCGTCTCCACTTCCACCGCCCTCATCTTTCTTTTTAATCTCCTACTTTCCTCCTTTAAGACTTTATGAGCACCTATCACCGATTTCTACACCCACCAGCACACCCTCATGGTAATACTGCTGCTTCAGTCTCTGGCTCAATCAAGAAATGTAACATCTCGAGTACCTGAGCTCGCTCGCTCAAAGGGCTGGATATGTATCTTATTCTGTTACAAATGATGCTACACTGGGGCAGATTCCATGGCTTTCAGAAGCCCCCAGCACATTCTAGAATCACCTTCTGGTAATATCGAATGGTGGAAATATTATGCACGGGAGCCCATCGTTTCTGCACATGGGAACTGTTGTGTATCTCTAAAGCATGCACTCCCATGTTCCGCCACCAGGGAGCGCATCCCCTGAAGTCCCAAGGGATCCCAGCATCCCTTGGGAGCACTGTATATAAGCCGGCCCCTAAGGCCTGTTCCTCACTCTGGAGTGTCTTAATAAAGACTGAGGTCACTGTTACTTTAACCTCCCTCTGTGCAGCCTCATCTGTGTTAGGAACACAAGAGGAACTATCGACCCCAATGCCTCTTCATCACCGTCACCTTTACTATTTGTCTTTTTCACATGTTGAACTCCCTCTTAAAGGGCGTGATTGACTCAGCTTCAATAACGTAAGAACATAAGAATTGGGAGTAGGAGTGGGCCATTCGGCCCCTCGAGTCTGCTCCGCCATTCAATAAGATCATGGCTGATCATTGACCTCAACTCCACTTTCCCGCCCGATCTCCGCATCCCTTGATTCCCCGAGAGTCCAACAATCGATCTGTCTCAGCCTTGAATATACACAAAGGGGGGGCGAAATTGCCCCGTGCTCCAATTGGGGGCGGAAACCCTCTGGAGGCGGGACTTCCTGCGGCCCGGCCTGGAAGTCCCGCCCCCCCCCCCCCCCGACGTGGAATTGGGCCGTGCGCCCCTCAGAGAAAGCGGAGTGTTGTCTCCGGCGCTCCGCTTCCTGTAGGGGGCGCTCCGGGGGGGGGGGCGGTAGTGCTGACCCGCTGCCACGCCCCTCCTCGTCAATTAAAGGGGAGGGCCGCTGCGCGCTCTGCAGGCCCTTTGGTGGCCGCCACTGGACCCCCCGGGGACGCCAACCACTGGGCCAGTGGCCCGCCACCCAAAACTGAGCGCCGGGCTCCATGATGGCAGCCCGGGTCGATGCGAGGGCTGCCATTGTCGGGGCGGCCCAAGAGTCGGCCGATGAATAAAGATGGCGGCCCCGGGGCGCTGAAGGCCTCCCCTTTTAAGGGGCGCCCCCGTCGGCGGGGGTCTTCCTGCCGTTGATATTCATCCGCACCAGCCTCCCGTTGCGGCCAGTCCGTTAGCTATATTCAAGAGGAAGTTAGATGTGGCCCTTACGGCTAAAGGGATCAAGGGGTTATGGAGAGAAAGCAGGAAAGGGGTACTGAGGTGAATGATCAGCCATGATCTTATTGAATGGTGGTGCAGGCTCGAAGGGCCGAATGGCCTACTCCTGCACCTACTTTCTATGTTTCTATGAAGGGCAGTTTGCCTTTCTCTCCACCTTCCTGTGGCACTCATTACACTCGGTGTGAGCTTCACTCAGGCTAATAGTAAACACTTAATGACAGCGCATGAAGCACTTTGGACCAGAGTAGTGTTTTATATTAGTCATGTTTTGTACATTTTGTTCTCATGGTATTTACAAGACCACACGTTCGTAGCTGGGCCCTGTTGCCATGGTCACAAGCAGTTCAACAGCAACAAGCCGTTCTTAAACAGCGGCTTTGACGCAGTAAAATGTGCCAAGGCACTTCACAGGAGCGATCATCAAACACAATTTGACAGCGAGCCACATGAGGAGGTATTAAGACAGGTGGCCTAGGAGGTACAGCTTCAAGGGGGACAGCGAGGTGGGGAGGCGGAGAGGTTTAGGGAGGGAATTCCAGAGCTTAGGGCCCAGGCAGCTGAAGGCACGGCCGCCAATGGTGGAACGATGAATATCGGGGATAGGAAGAAGCCAGAATTGAAGGAGTGCAGGGGTCAGTGACAGGCAACAATTGTAGGGGTTAATGTAGGGCTTAATGTAGACAGGGCTGTTTGGGGTCTTTTATCTTTTGTGGGGCTTCTGCCGGACTCCCCTCATCTGCCCCTCGAATTTCGGCCTGCTGTGCTTTCTGACAATTTGAGAATCATCAGCATAGGCAGTCCCTCGAAATCGAGGAAGACTTGCTTCCACTCTAAAAGTGAGTTCTCAGGTGACTGAACGGTCCAATACGGGAATTACAGTCTCTGTCACAGGTGGGACAGATAGTTGTTGAGGGAAAGGGTGGGTGGGACTGGTTTGCCGCACGCTCCTTCCGCTGCCTGCGCTTGCTTTCTGCACGCTCTCGGCGACGAGACTCGAGGTGCTCAGCGCCCTCCCAGATGCACTTCCTCCACTTAGGGCGGTCTTTGGCCAGGGACTCCCAGGTGTCGGTGGGGATGTTGCATTTTATCAAGGAGGCTTTGAGGGTGTCCTTGAAACGTTTCCTCTGCCCACCTGGGGCTCGCTTGCCGTGTAGGAGCTCCGAGTAGAGCGCTTGCTTTGGGAGTCTCGTGTCTCGGGCATGCGGACAATGTGGCCCGCCCAACGGAGCTGGTCGAGTGTGGTCAGTGCTTCGATGCTGGGGATGTTGGCCTGGTCGAGGACGCTGGCGTTGGTGCGTCTGTCCTCCCAGGGGATTTGCAGGATCTTGCAATTTGAGAATAGCCCTCAAGGGAGAGGCCCACAGCGTTTGCTGCCCGAACTGCGATGGTCCTCAGTAAAGGCGAGAATGTGAAGGAAAGAATCTCAGCACTTCCCTCAGTGAGAGGGTCCTCAGGCAGAGAGCACAATACCTTCACTGCAGCATCTCGTATTCTGGCTGAGTTAATCCCCTCCCCTCCAACTCCATAGCCCACGTACTGGAGCGCTGGAGGGGCCCCTCCACCCACCTCACACCCGCTGCCACCATTCAACAAGTGGCTGATGCTCGCTAGATGTTTCTGCTGACTGGACCAAAGTTTTCCTTGTGGATCGTGCCGACTCAGTTGGAGCAGTAATTGGAGCACAACAGTTTGCCCCGGCACTCCACAGAATCATAGAAATTTACAGCATGGCAGGAGGCCATTTCGGCCCATCGTGTCCGCGCCGGCCGTCAAAGAGCCATCCAGCCTAATCCCACTTTCCAGCTCTCGGTCCGTAGCCCTGTAGGTTATGACACTTCAAGTGCACATCCAAGTACTTTTTAAATGTGGTGAGGGTTTCTGCCTCTACCACCCTTTCTGGCAGTGAGTTCCAGACCCCCACCGCCCTCTGGGTGAAGAAATTTCCCCTCAAATCCTCTCTAAACCTTCTACCAATTACTTTAAATCTATGCCCCCTGGTTGTTGACCCCTCTGCCAAGGGAAATGGGACCTTCCTATCCACTCTATCTAGGCCCCTCATAATTTTTACGCACCTCAATAAGGTCTCCCCTCAGCCTCCTCTGTTCCAAAGAAAACAAACCCAGCCTATCCAATCTTTCCTCATCGCTAAAATCCAGTCCAGGCAACATCCTCGTAAATCTCCTCTGTACCCTCTCCAGTGCAATCATGTCTTTCCTGTAATGTGACCAGAACTGCACACTAGCTGTGAGCTAACTAGTGTTTTATGCAGTTCAAGCATAAAACACTAGTTAGGCCTGCTCTTATATGCTATGCCTCGGCTAATAAAGGTAAGTATTCCGTATGCATTCTTAACCACCTTATCTACCTGGCCTGCTACCTTCAGGGATCTGTGGACATACACTCCAAGGTCCCTCTGTTCCTCCACACTTCTCAGTGCCCTACCATTTATCGTGTATTCCCTTGCCTTGTTAGCCTTCCCCAAACGCATTACCTCACACTTCTCTGGATTGAATTCCTTTTGCCATTGTTCTATCCACCTGATCATGTCGTTGATAACTTCTGGGTTAATTGGGGCAAAAGAAAGAACTTGCATTTATATAGCACCCTTCACATCCTCTGGGTGTCCTAAGCACTCAACGTTGCTTCTGGGATCTTGCCAAGCATAAATTGAGCCTTCTTCTTTCGTTTTGGTAGTAGCAAAGCAAATCAAAGCTTCCGGTGTAACAGTGGGGGTATCTTGTAGCCCGCCTGCGAATGTCCTGAGGGCAGTGCTCAGTGATGTGCTCCAGGGTCTGATTAGGAGCTCCACAGTCGCACGATGGGGAGGCTTTAATCTTCCACAGGTGGAGAAGGTGGCTGCATCGACCGTGACCGGTTCTGTGGCGGTCGATGGTTGTCCGCTGTTTGCGAGGAAGGTTTGATCCTTCAGGTTGTACTGTGGGGCCCCCCGAAGGAATCCATTCCGTATGTCGCCGTTCTTCCAAGCGTTTCGCCATCGGTCATCAAGGCTGAGGGGAGGTCGCTGACAGGTTTCGGCGACGGTCCAAAATGGCCTCCTAGATTTGAGATGGGTTGGTGGTAGGTTGTTCAAGTTGGCCTGGATCGGCAGGTCTTTGCTGGTGTAGCGGTTGGAGACTGTATATCCGCGGCGTAGGTGTGGTGGTGCGATGTTTCCCAGCACGGGCAGCCAAGGTGTTGGTGTTGTATATGCAAACTATGGATGTACTCTCTGTACAGACACTGTGTGGTTGCAGAAGATGGAGACTTGTTTACCTGATGTACTATCAATAAGGTTTGCACTGTGCACATACTGTGCTGGCACCACTAGAGGGTGCAACTGGTGGAGACCGGGGCTTCCCGCCCTGGTGGCAGGGTCCAGTATAAAAGGCTGCACACCATTCTCGTGCCTCACTCTGAAGTTTGGAATAAAGGACCGAGGTCACTACAGTTTGAGTACAACACATTGCCTTGTGGAGTTATTCATCAGTACTCTGTGTCGGAAGCACGTTGGCTCAAGTCCCACTCCAGAGACTTGAGCGCATGATCTGGGCCGCCGCTTCAAGGCAGCAGCGAGGGGGAGTGAGGCACTGTCGGAGAGGTCGACTATTCAACCGACACCTCTTCTGCCCTCTCGGGTGGACGTAGAAGATCCCATGGCGCCATTCGAAGAAGAAGAGCAGGGGAGAATTCTCCCGGTGTCCTGGCCAATATTTATCCCTCAACCAACACCAAAACAGAGCCTCCTGTTGCCGCTGTTTGTGGGATTTTGCTGTGTGCAACTTGGCCGCCCCGTCTCCTACGTTGCAACAAGTGACTACGCTTTGAAGAGTACTTCATTGGCTTTTAAGCGCTTTGGGACAACTGGAAGCGGTCGTGAAAGGCGCTATAATAAATGCAATATCTTTTTCAACAGAGCGCACGCCCTTACTCTCAGTACCCCCCGGGCTACTGACGATGAACGCGCTCACGGCAAGGTTCTTGCTGCTAATCGTCGCCCGTTGGTAGCTGCTGGCGTGCGGAGGTGAGGTGGGGGAACAGGCTGGCCTCCGTGTTCGTTTTTAAGAAAAGTGACAGACACATTAAACCAGCGAGCATTTTAAAATCAAAATGGGTGAGTGTCAGTTCCAGCCAGTGACACTTGGCAGCTCTGAATTATCAGGGGTGTCGCAAGGCTATACACTCTGATAGCCTGTCATAATAACCAGGCTTCAACAATGATAGTTGGAGAGGGATTATCAGGACAAGGTTACGAGGGTAATTCTGAAACAGTTATCAGGCTGCCTGCTGACAGGGGTATCAATCCTGATGTGCTACAGGGGGACAGTTACCTGGCAAATTCTGACAAGCTTTCTTTCTTTTTAATTTCTCACCTTCTCCCAACAGCTTGTCTGGAACAATTTGTTTTATTGCCTTATAGTTTAAACCCCGCCCCCACCACTCGCCTGGTCAGGTGATCAGCATTGGCGCTCTGCAATAGAAAGAAGGAAGAAAGACTTGCATTTATATAGCGCCTTTCACGACCACCGGACGTCTCGAAGCGCTTTACAGCCAATGAGGTACTTTTTGAAATGCAGTCACTGTTGTGGTGTAGGAAACGCGGCAGCCAATTTGCGCACAGCAAGCTCCCGCAAACAGCACTGCGATAATGAGCAGATAATCTGGTTTCGTGATATTGGTGGAGGGATAACTATTGGCCCAGGACACACTGGGGAGATCTCCTCTGATGTAATGTATGCCCCTGTGAGTATCCTCACAGGTTTGTAGAGCTGTTGAATTGTGGGTGGCTTAGCCAGTCACATGATGTTCACAACACTCAATAAAACCCCAGCCAGTTGGGTCTAGGTCATCCACGATGAGGTATGCAGTTGTGAGCCTAGTGGATGAACTAGTAATGTGTAGTGTGATTGTTAAACCTTTGTTAATAAACCAACTAGTTCTTAATAGCAATGTGTGGCTATGAATTCTTAAGCAAAGATCATCATCATCATTGGCAGTCCCTCGGAATCGAGGAAGACTTGTTTCCACTCCAAAAATGAGTTCTTTGGTGGCTGAACAGTCCAACACGAGAGTCACAGACCCTGTTACAGGTGGGACAGATAGTCATTGGGGGAAGGGGGGGGATGGGACTGATTTGCCGCGCCCTCCTTCCGCTGCCTGCGCCCGACCTCATCACGCTCTTTGCGTTGAGATTCGAAGAGCTCAATGCCGTCCCGGATGCATTTTCTCCACCTAGGGCGGTCTTCGGTCAGGGTCTCCCAGGTGTCAGTGGTGATGTCGCACTTCACCAGGGAGGCTTTGAGGGTGTCCTTGTAACGTTTCCGCTGCCCACCTTTGGCTCGTTTGTCGTGAAGGAGCTCCACGTAAAGCAATTGCTCAGGGAGTCTCGCGCCTGGCATGCGGACTAAGTGGCCTGCCCAGCGAAGCTGATCTAGTGTAGTTAGTGCTTCAATGCCGGGGATGTTAGTCTGGGCGAGGACACTGATGTTGGTGCATCTGTCTTCCCAGGGGATTTGCAGGATCTTGCGGAGACATCATTGATGGTATTTCTCCAAAGAGCCCATGAAGCTAATACATTGCAACTGCTCTTCTTCGAAATAGTGCCATGGGATCTTTCACCTCCACCTGAGAGGGCAGTCGGTGCTTCGGTTTAACGTCTCATCCGAAAGACAGATAAATCAAGTGAACTCTAATACTAGTATCCAGCACAGACACACAGTTGGAGAATACGCATTCGGGGATAGGCTGGCCCTTGGGTTACCTCTCCCCCCCCTCTTGAGGCCTGGCTTGGAGTCAGGCCCTAGTGGGTGGGAGGAAGGATGAAGGGCCTTATGTGCTTCATATTTGCTTTTAGAAACATAGAAAATAGGTGCAGGAGTAGGCCATTCGGCCCTTCGAGCCTGCACCGCCATTCAATGAGTTCATGGCTGAACATGCAACTTCAGTACCCCATTCCTGCTTTCTCGCCATACCCCATGGGACATGGGAACCTCCGACAATGCCGCATTTATCGCTCAGCCCCAGTTGCCTGGAGGGTGGGTTTCCAGTGATTAATCCTCCGGCGTGCTTGCTGGGCTGCTTTGGAGGGCATTAAGTGCCCAACCACGTGGTGGGCCAGACATAGAGCCAACTCCCTTCTCAGCAGTTGGGATTTTACAACAGGCCGGCAGCTTTTTTTGGATTGCCGGACTTGTAGAATTCAATTTCACAATTCGCCATTGGAGGGGGGAGGGGGGGGGGGGGGTTTGACCTCACGGCAGGTGTGTCCCGGGAAAGCTCCCTCGATCCGTGCCACCGTCTGCCAGATAGTCAATGCCACCTGGTGCCCGGCACTAAATTGTACGGGGCACGAGGCATCAATTCTGGAAAAGGTGCTTCAAAACCACCGAATTTTCAAGCGTTTTCTTCACCAGGACCCCTTGTAAAAACAAGTAAACAGCTCTTGCTTACATCCCCTCTAACAAAAACCGGCATTTAGACAGCTGCCTTTAACGTAGTAAAACGTTCCAAGGCGCTTCACAGGAGCGTGATCAGCTAATATGTGACACCGAGCCACATAAGGAGATATTAGGGCAGGTGGCCAAAAGCTTGGTCAAAGAGGTAGGTTTTTAAGGAACGTCTTAAAGGGGGAGAGAGAGGTAGAGAGGCGGAGAGGTTTAGGGAGGGAGTTCCAGAGCTTGGGGCCCAGGTAACAGAAGGCACGGCCACCAAAGGTGGAGCGATTACAATCAGGGATGCTCAATAGGGCAGTTTCACCTTTGTATTGATGCAAACCACAGCGGGCAGAGAGTGGGGGGAGAGCGGTGGGGGGGGAGAGTGAGGGGGAGAATGGGGCGGAGAGTGAGGGGAGAGTGAGGGGGAGAGTGAGGGTGTAGAGTGAGGGGGAGAGCGGTGGGGGGGGAGAGTGAGGGGAGAGTGAGGGAAGAATGGGGGGAGAGAGTGAGGGAAGAGTGGGGGGGGGGAGAGTGTGGGGAGAGTGAGGGGAGAGTGGGGGGGGAAGAGTGAGGGGGAGAATGGGGGGGAGAGTGAGGGGAGAGTGAGGGGGAGAGTGAGGGGCTAGAGTGAGGGGGTAGAGTGAGGGGAGAGTGGGGGGGAGAGTGAGGGGGGTGAGTGAGCGGAGACTGGGGGGGGGAGAGTGAGGGGTTTGAGTGAGGGGGTAGAGTGAGGGGAGAGTGAGGGGAGAGTGTGGGGAGAGTGGGGGGGGGGAGAGTGAGGGGGGAGAGTGAGGGGGGAGAGTGAGGGGAGAGTGAGGGGGTTGAGTGAGGGTGTAGAGTGAGGGTGTAGAGTGAGGGGAGAGTGAGGGGGTTGAGTGAGGGTGTAGAGTGAGGGGAGAGTGAGGGGGTAGAGTGAGGGGGTAGAGTGAGGGGAGAGTGAGGGGAGAGTGGGGGTAGAGTGTGGGGAGAGTGAGGGGGAGAGTGAGGGGGAGAGTGAGGGGGGAGTGAGGGGGAGAGTGAGGTGAGAGTGAGGTGAGAGTGAGGGGTTGAGTGAGGTGAGAGTGAGGGGGTAGAGTGAGGGGAGAGTGAGGGGAGAGTGGGGGTAGAGTGAGGGGAGAGTGTGGGGAGAGTGAGGGGAGAGTGGGGGGAAGAGTGAGGGGGAGAGTGAAGGGGGAGGGGGAGAGTGAGGAGGGAGTGAGGGGGGAGAGTGGGGGAAGTGAGGAGGGTGAGTAAGGGGGCGAGTGGGGGGAGAGTGAGGGGAGAGTGGGCAGAGTGTGGGTGCAGAACGGGTGGGCAGTGGATAGACCGGGGGCTGAGAGCGGGGGGACCCTGCCTATCAGACCGAGACGCTTCTGTCTCTCTATTATCACATGGATTTCTTTAACTTCTCTGCTCGCTGAATTCCTTTGGCCCGATGCTTTGGGAAGGTTTGTTCTTGGCCCTGTTCCCTCAGTGGAGAAAGTCTCAATCCACCTCTAGCACAGGCTGGGACTGTGGGGGAATGGAATGATTATAGGTGAACTGAACCACACAAAATTACTTTTTATTTAGCAATGGTGTAGGCCAGTGCTTGTGTCACAATCAGTTAGTCCGGGGCCTGTGGGACTCTCAAGATATGCAACAAAGTGACCAACAATGATAAAAGATTTGGATCGCACTGGTGCAATGGGGATCAATTAATTAAATTAAGTCCTTCCCATTTTGAATAAACTCTCTTCAGCTCAAAGTTAGTTGCCAGCTGTGGCTCAGTGGGCAGCACACTCACCTCTGTGTCAGAAGGTTGTGGGTTCAAGTCCCACTCCAGAGACTTGAGCACATAAATCTAGGCTGATACTCCAGTGCAGTGCTGAGGGAGTGCTGCACTGTTGGAGGTGCTGTCTTTCTGATGAGACGTTAAACCGAGGCCCTGTCTGCTCTCTCAGGTGGACGTAAAAGATCCCATGGTACTATTTTGAAGAAGAGCAGGGGAATTATCCCCGGTGTCCTGGCCAATATTTATCCCTGCGATGAGGAGAAATGTGTCTTCAATCAGAGGGTGGTGAATCTTTGGAATTATCTACCCCAGAGGGCTGAGGAGGCTCAGTCGTTGAGGCTATTTCAAAATCATGAGGGGTCTGGACAGAGTAGACAGAAAGAAACTGTTCCCATTGGTGGAAGGGTCGAGAACCAGAGGACACAGATTCAAGGCGATTGACAGACGAACCAAAGGCGATGGAAGAAAAAACGTTTTGACACAGCGAGTGGTTAAGATCTGCCTGAAAGGGCGGTGGAGGCAGACTCAATTATATCTTTCAAAAGGGAGTTGGATAAGTATCTGAAGAAAAAGATTTTGTAGGGCTACGGGGAAAGGGCGGGAGCGGGATTTGCTGAGAGTCAGCATGGGCTCGACGGGCCGAATGGCCGCCTTCTGTGCTGTAACCATTCTGTGATTCTATATTCAAGGCAGAGATCGATAGATTTTTGGATATTAAGGGAATCAGGGAATACGGGGATAGTGCAGGCAAGTGGAGTTGAGGTAGAAGATCAGCCGTGGTCTCATTGAATGGCAGAGCAGGCTCGAGGGGCCGAATGGCCTACTCCTGCTCCTCAGACTTGAAGTAATTGGTAGGAGGTTTAGAGGGGATTTGAGGGGAATTGCTTTTCACCCAGAGGGTGGTGGGGGTCTGGAACTCACTGCCTGAAAGGGTGGTAGAGGCAGAAACCCTCACCACATTTAAAAAGCACTTGGTTGTGCCCTTGAAGTGCCGTAACCCACAGGGCTACGGACCAGGAGCTGGAAAGTGGGATTCGGCTGGATGGCTCTTTGTTGGATGGCACAGACACGATGGGCCGAAATGGCCTCCTTCCGTGCTGCAAGTTTCTCTGATTCCTTGCTCCCATTTCTTATGTCCTTATTTGAAATGGCTTCTCCACGTTAGTCTGTCCCAATTCAAGCCATTGTACCTGTCTCACTTGTCAAGGCAGGTCAGATTTTGCCGATCAGTCTCTCACCACTTTTGGTGTTCAGCCAGCTGCTACCAACGCCAGTGGCCACAAAGCAAACTTTCAGAAACCAAGCCTTTCCCGGGCGGCGGGAATGCGGGAACATTTAAAAACCTTATTTTTTAAAAGAATTTTGGCCAAGGTCCCACTGTCCCAGCAACCTTTGAGTGGACACTTGAGCTGGACAAAGAGCGAGCTGTATTAACTTGGGGATCACTCTGAACAGATACTTCGGAATGAATAGTAAAATATCTTTTACTGAGCCGATGACTGCTGCACAAATCAGTTGCCAAGTGCAAGGGGGAAATCAGCATTAGAACTGCGGTTGGAATGACAAGAGGGAGAATGATTGAAGTGTGCACATTGCTAATGGGGTCTCCAGATGTTGATCCATCTTTCACCTGTTGGAATGAATTCAGCTCCCAGCCACTTCCTGCAAAGGGATCGTGGGCTTTCGTTTTTCAAATACAAATCACTCAAACACAACGCTGGAGGAAGTGTTACTTGCTGGGGTGTTGACTGTCCTTCAAAATCACACCAATGGTTGTTTCCAGCTCTCAAACAACGAGAGGGACTCCTAAGAAATGGACTCGAGGCACCAGTTGGTGTGCATGCAGTGAATTAACTGTGAATTCATGCACATTGGAACATCAAGTGTAGCACCAATTGGATTACCTCTTCTTCATTATCAACCACACATCTGATTTTAGTATTATCTGCAAACTTCTTAATCATACCCCCGACATTCAAGTCTAAATCATTGATATATACCACAAAAAGCAAGGGACCCAGTACTGAGCCCTGCGGAACTCCACTGGAAACAGCCTTCCAGTCACGAAAACACCCTTCATTTGTGGCATCTTACCCTTTGCTTCCTGCCTCTAAGCCAATTTTGGATCCAACTTGCTTCTCCCCCACTTTCTGCTTGGTCAGCTGTGGCTCAGTGGGCAACGCTCTTGCCTCTGGAGCAAATAGGTCATGGGTTCAAATCTCACTCCAGAGACTTAAGTACAAAAACCTCGGCTGGCTCCCAGTGCAGTGCTGAGAGAGTGCTGCACTGTCAGAGGTGCTGTCTTTCTGATGAGACATTAAACTGAGGCCCTGTCTGTGATGCTAAAAGGTCCCACTGCACTATTGCAAAGAGGAACAGGGGAGTTTCAGTTAGAAAGACATGGATTGATCAAGGATACTCAGCATATTTGGCAAGGGAAAGTTGTGTCTGATTAACTTGATTTACTTTTTTTAAGGAGAGTCAATGAGGGTAGTGCGTTTGATGTAGTGTATATGGATTTTAGCAAGGCTTTTGATAAGGTGCCACATGACAGACTGGTCACAAAAGTAAAAGCCCATGGGATCCAGGGCAAAGTGGGAAGTTGGATCCAAAATTGGCTTAGAGGCAGGAGGCAAATAGTAATGGTCGATGGGGTTTTTGAGATTGGAAGGCTGTTTCCAGTGGGGTTCCACAGGGCTCAGTACTAGGTCCCTTGCTTTTTGTGGTATATATCAGTGATTTAGACTTGAATGTCGGTGATATGATTAAGAAGTTTGCAGATAATACTAAAGTTGGATATGACTGCAGGAAGATATCAATGAACTGGTCAGGTGGGTAGAACAGTGGCAAATTGAATTCAATCCGGAGAAGTGTGGGGTAATGCATTTGGGGAGGGCTAACAAGGCAAAGGAATACACAATAAATGATAGGACACTGAGAAGTGTAGATGAACAAAGGGACCTTGGAGTGCAGGTCCACAGATCCCTGAAAGTGGCAGGCCGCGTGGATAAGGTGATGAATACCTGCCTTTATTAGCCGAGGCATAGAATACAAGAGCAGGGAGGTTATGCTTGAACTGTATAAAACACTAGTTAGGCCACAGCTAGAGTACTGCATACAGTTCTGGTCACATTACAGGAAAGATGTGATTGCACTAGAGAGGGTACAGAGGAGGTTTACAAGGAGATTTCCTGGACTGGAGAATTTTAGCTATGAGGAAAGATTGGATAGGCTGGGATTGTTTTCTTTTGAACAAAGAAGGCTGAGGGGAGATCTTATTGAGGTGTATAAAATGATGAGGGGCCTGGATAGAGTGGATAGGGAGGACCTATTTCCAACATAGAGCTATCCAGCCTAATCCCACTTTCCCGCTCTTGGTCCGTAGCCCTGTGGGTTACGACACTTCAAGTACACATCCAAGTACTTTTTAAAATGTGGTGAGGGTTTCTGCCTCTACCACCCTTTCAGGCAGCGAGTTCCAGACTACCCTCTGGGTGACGGAATTTCCTCTCAAAACCCCTCTAAACCTTCTAACAATTACTTTAAATCTATGCCCCTTGGTTGTTGCCCTCTCTGCTAAGGGAAATAGGTCCTTCCTATCCACTCTATCTAGGCCCCTCATAATTTTATACACCTCAATAGGTCTCCCCTCAGCCTCCTCTGAGTGACTGATGCAGGGACTGGTGCTCTGAATTCTCAAATGCAATAACTGTCATCACACCCATGATGAGCAGCAGAGTAGCCATTGGTGTTGAGAGTAGATTCAGTCGGCAAGAATTATTTGCCTACTTTGAACAACATCCTTGTAAATGGGGCACTTGGAAGAGATAAATACTGCTGCTGCAACACAGGACTGTGAGGTATACTGCTGCCTGCACCAGCTCTTGTCACGACAGACTATTAATCTGTAATTCTCAACCAATATAGACTAATAGTTTCACAACTGACACATGGTAAAAATGTATTTGTGCTTCTAAATGAAATTTACTCAAATAGTGATAAATGTTTGGAATATTTTACCAACGTGCACATACACATTAGCTGGTTTAATTTGCATTTGGATATTGCGTGCTGGAAAGTTAGTAGTGAGCATTAGAGTAATCACAGGCCTTTTTTCATCCTTGGCTTCTGAATATCTGTTCCATTTGAGACTTCTATACGGCAGTACCAGTAGCTGCCTGTAGATGGTGGTGCTGTTCAGCTGTTAGCCCTGGTGGCTCAGCAGCACCACCAACAGGAAAATGAAGGTACAGCAGCTGTTTGGGAAGGTGGGGAGTAAAATACTCAGTCTGTGCTGTTAACCATTATCTCAAGTTTAAAAAAATATATAAATTATTGGGATATAGACATCGCTCGCCAGGCCAGCATTTATTGCTCCTCTCTGGTTGCCCGCGAGGAAGGTGGGGGTGGAGAGACACCACCTTGAACCGCTGCAGTCCGTGTGGTGAAGGTACTCCCACAGTGCTGTTAGGGAGGGAGTTCCAGGATTTTGACCCAGCGACGATGAAGGAACGGCCGATATATTTCCAAGTCAGGGTGGCAGGGTGACGTGAGAAGGGAAATTGGAGGTGGTGATGGTGTTCCTATTATCCTGCTGTCATTGTCTCGCTGGGTGGTAGATGTGGCGGGGTTGGGACATGCTGTCCAAGAATCCTTGGCATTTTGTATAATTTGAGCAGGAAACATAGAAAATAGGTGCAGGAGTAGGCCATTCGGCCCTTCTAGCCTGCACCGCCATTCAATGAGTTCATGGCTGAACATTCAACTTCATTCCTGCTTTCTCGCCATACCCCTTGATCCCCCTAGTAGTAAGGACCTCATCTAACTCCTTTTTGAATATATTTGAAGAAACACAGTAGTTAAAATTAGCTTCAGTGTCCCTCAGAGCAGCATTATTTTATCTGGAATAATCTTCGTGCGAGAAGACTGTATCTGACGGAATGATGCGATGGGCTGAATGGCTTTCTCCCCCCCCCCCCCACTCCACCAACATCACAGGTCCGTTACCTCGGTGTCCCGTGAACGTTGCAGGAAAGGCCATGGGGGCTCGCGCTCAAACATCAGGCCTGGCCGCTGTGACCTGGGTCAACACTCACGGCCCACGGAGCAGCACTTGGTGTCCAAGGTAACCCAGCAGCAACCAATAGCTGGTCAGGAGGAAGAAAAAAAAACAGGAAAATTGCAGCCGATTTTCTTCTTCACAGTACAACTGGTCTTGCTTTGTCCCAGACCCGGTTCTTCCAACAATTAATGGCTGTAAATAAATCGGTGATGTTAATTGAGGGAATATTGGCCAGGATAACAGGGATAACTCCCCTGCTCTTCTTCAAAATAGTGAGCATGGAATCTTTTATGAGTAGCTGAGAGAGACAGGGCCTCTATTTAACGTTTCATTCTGCAGTGACAAACCTGGAGTGTTACTTTAAAGACTTTGGACTTGAAACCCAGTCTTTTAGTTTTACCCCAACACACAATAAGCTGGCACCTCATTGGCTGTGAAGCACTTGGGGGTGTCTCGAAGACAAACTGCACTATTATTATACGATGTCGGCTCTGATCCCTGCAGGACTTGGTTAGACGTAGGGATTACTGACAGGTCCAGCGAAGTCTGAAAAAGCTAGGCCTCTGACTGGAGCAATGTTCCCTTTACGTCAGCTGTGGCTCAGTGGGCAGCACACTTGCCTCCAAGTCAGAAGGTTGTGGGTTCAAGTCCCACTCCAGGGACTTGAGCGCATAAATCTCGGCTGCCACTCCCAGTGCAGTGCTGAGGGAGTGCTGCACTGTCGGAGGTGCCGTCTTTCCGATGAGACGTTAAACCGAGGCCGTATCTGCTCGCTCAAGTGAATGTAAAAGATCCCATGGCGCTATTTCAAAGAAGAGCAGGGGAGTTATCCCCGGAGTCCTGGGCCAATATTTATCCCTCAAATCAACGTAACAGAATATCTGGTCATTATCACATTGCTGTTTGTGGGAGCTCGCTGTGTGCAAATTGGCTGCTGCGTTTCCCCAGAGTACAACAGTGACTACACTCCAAATAATTACTTCATTGCTTGTAAAGCGCCTTTGAGACGTGTGGCGGTCGTGAAAGGCACTATACAAATGCAAGTCTTTCAATTTTCTTTTTGGGTGCGTGGGCCCTTTAAAGGGCCCCCTAGCCCAGTCAAAATGCCGCGTGTGTGTTTTTGCATAGTTATTGCCGGCGTGGGTTTGAGGGGCCGAATAGCCTCCTCCTGTGCTGTACCCATTCTATGATTCAGAAGGCGCGGAGCCCCACAGCTCACAGGGGACAATACCAGCAAAATCAAAGCCCATGGACTAACGGGGACAGTGGTACCATGGGTATGAAAGTGGCTAAGTGACAGAGAGTAGTGGTGAACTGTTGTTTTTCAGACTGCAGGAAGTGGTGTTCCCCAGGGGTCGGTACTGGGACCACTACTTTCCTTGCCCTATATTAATGACTTAGACTTGGGCGTACAGGGCACAATGTCCAAATTTGCAGATGAAACAAAAAAAGGGGCAGGCCGTTTGGGACTGAGATGAGGAGAAACTTCTTTACTCGGAGAGTTGTGAACCTGTGGAATTCACTGCCGCAGAGAGTTGTTGATGCCAGTTCATTGGATATATTCGAGGGGGAGTTAGATATGGCCCTTATGGTTGGGGGGAGGGAATCAAGGGGTATGGAGAGAAAGCAGGAAAGGGGTACTGAAGGAATGATCAGCCATGAACTCATTGAATGGCGGTGCAGGCTTGAAGGGCCGAATGGCCTACTCCTGCACCTATTTTCTATGTTTCTGTGACATTGGACTGGAGAAACTGAAACGCCGAGGTGTGTGCATGTGTGTGTGTGTGTGTGTGGGGGAGGGGCGGGGGAGCGGAAAAGGAACCTGGAAACTATGAAATGCAGAATATTTTCAACAGCGGCGAGTTGCAACATGGCAACCCCGACACCTTCAGTCACACAAATCAAATCCTTTGAAGTCTGTAGCAGGAGATATTTTTTTTTTAATAGGCAAAGATTAGATGCCTTCCTGACCACATCCCCGGGGGGGGGGGGGGAAAGGGGGTTTAAAAACACGAGTACACAAAAAAAAACTCTAGCGCTAACAGAAAGGCTCAAGGGACAACAATTCATACGATACAACTATATGTACAGGCACTTTACACATCATTTTCACATATGTACACTTCTCAATATATTATTATATAGACATTTTTGCAATCTGAGGGGTATAGACTTTCACTACATGAGGGTTATGACTAAGACGAGACAGGCCAGGTAGAGGAGGGGGGTCCGGCGAGGGACCGGTGCTCCGTTGCGCCCTTCCTCGGCCCTGGGGGCGCTGTGCAATTTCAGAACGTTGAGGTGCAGTGCTTTGAGGTCCTCCAAGGCCCCGTGGGCAGCCATGGAGAAGGCCGGGTCGCCAGTGGTCAGCAGGTCGAAGACGCAGGAGTGGAAGTAGACGTCCTCCACCTGGAGGATCTCGCGGCACTTGGCCGTGGCGCTGGCGGCGGTGTAGGCCTGGCGGGGCGGCCCGGCCAGCCGGCGGGAGAGAGTGTGCTCCTTGATCAGCTCGCTGCGGGGGCAGCCGTGGACGCAGAGCTGCAGGCAGGCGCCGTCGTCGGCGGCAAAGTCGAGCGTCTCCTCCGGCACGCGGATGGCAAAGGTCAGGTACTTGCCCACCTGCCGTACGATGATGGTGGTGCCGATGTAGCGGGCCTGGATCTCCACCTGGCTGCTGCCCGCCTTCTGGAATATCCGCAGGCTGCTCTCGCCGTCCCGCTCGCTGCCGCTCTTTGTGCCGTCCACAAACGCAGACGGCAGGTCGTCCGTGGTGGCCTGATAGACCTTCTGCTCGGTGCAGCCATGGTAGCTCTTGAATATTATCGTGATCTGCGCCAAAACACAAGAAACGGCAATTTGGTTAGTCTCGGTACAAGTGTTCGCCAGACTGATTCCTGGGATGGGGCGGGGTGGGATTGTCCTCGGAGTAGACTGGGCCTTTGGTCTCTAGAGTGTAGAAGAATGAATGAGAGGTGATCTCATTGAAACATACAACATTCTTACGGGGCTTGACAGGGTAGATGCAGGGAGGATGTTTCCCCCCTGGGCTGGGGAGTCTAGAACCAGGCGTCACAGTCTCAGAATAAAGGGGTCGGTCATTTAGGACTGAGGGGAGAAATTTCTTCACTCAGAGGGGGGTGAATCGTTGGAATTCCCTACCTCTTAGGGCTGTGGGACGCAGTATATTCAATAAAGTATATTCAAGACTGAGATAGATAGATTTTTGGATATTAAGGGGATCGAGGGATACGGGGATAGTGCAGGAAAGTGGAGTTGAGGTCGAAGATCAGCCATGATCTTACTGGATGGCGGAGCAGGGCTCGAGGGGCCGAATGGCCTACTCCTGCTCCTATTTCTTATGTTCTTAATTCTGATCTCCTGTGTCGCAAAAGCCCCAAAGTATGTCACAAACCATTTATATAGCTCCTCGCATTGGGGGAGTGGGATTAACAGAGAGAGCTGTGGTTCAGTGGGCAGCGCCCTTTCCTGAGTCAGAAGGTTGTGGGTTCAAGCCCCACCTCAAGGGACTTGTGCACATACAAAGAAAATAATCTAGGCCGCCTTTTGGGTGGGACATTAACCCGAGGCTCCATCTGCCCCCTCAGGTAGACAATCTGTTTTAGTGATGTCGATTGAGGGATAAGTATTGGCCAGGACACCGGGGATAACTCCCTTGCTCTTCTTCTTCAAAAAAAAAAAGAGTGCCGTGGGATCTTTTACGTCCACCCGAGAGCAGACGGGGCCTCGGTTTAACGTCTCATCCAAAAGACGGCACCTCCGACAGTGCAGCACTCCCTCAGCACTGCACAGGGAGTGTCAGCCTGGATTTTTGTTGTGCTCAAGGCCCTGGGGTGGGATTATTAGAAAAACCTTGTGTGAAGGCCCATAGCAAAGGACACTCCCAAGGTTGGAAAAACAGTTTGAAATAGAGCAAAACAAAGATAAGCTCAATCAAGATGTAGCGATTGAATGAAACCCAAGTTTGGGCTTGTAAAGTAACAAAATACTAATACAAGAACTAATGTCACGCAGACACGCCCACACCCACTGGAAGCACGGATTGGGCGGTTTCTGTGGGCAGCGCCACCCATTGGCAGCAAGCTGGCAGTGCAAGCGAGCCAACCACGCCACAGGAGTCAGTTTTGGCCGACAACTTCAGCCTCATCTGTTGCTGGAGAGACAAAGTCCATAAAGGTGGTTTTAT
This sequence comes from Pristiophorus japonicus, assembly GCF_044704955.1. Classification (NCBI taxonomy): domain Eukaryota; kingdom Metazoa; phylum Chordata; class Chondrichthyes; family Pristiophoridae; genus Pristiophorus; species Pristiophorus japonicus. Next base: position 10,078,778 of record NC_091994.1, read on the forward strand.
AACCACCATCCTGTATGGACCCTCCTCCCAGTTACGGGGAACACGACTCCTGCCAGATAAGTAATGAACAGCAGCCTTGCACTTGCACAAAGTGGGGCCGTTTTGGGTCTGGGAGCAACCAACTGTGACACTTAAGCCATTTAGCCATAATTACATTATAGCGTAGGGTATGGAGGCATAGTGGTTATGTTACGGGACTAGTAATCCAGAGGCCTGGACTAACGATCTTGAGGTGAAAGTTCAAATCTCACCACAGCAGCACAGTGGGAATTGAAATTCAGTTTAATTAAATTAATTATGAATGCTACAATTTCCAAGACTCTGGTGCTTTCCCCATTCTTCCACGCCACCGTCAGGTGACCGAACTTTGTCACCTTGGCCTCTGTCAATTGGAACTCTCGCCCTAAACCTCTCTCCACCTGCCGATGTCCCTCCTCACTTTCAGGAGCCTTCTCAACGCGCTTCTCCTTGATCAGACTGTGTCACTTCACCAAACACCCTCCCTCTGCCTGGCAAATAAAGACAGTGCCGACTGCTCCACAAATTATACACAGAAAACAGGCCTCGTTCAAACCTACTGTACGTCAAGCTCGCTGCCAGCCGAGATACGCGTTCCGCTCTGGCTCCTCGCGAGCCGTCAATGCATCCCCCATTTGAAACAATTGTTAAAGGTTCTTGTAATGTAGAGCTCCGCCTCGTGGACGGGTGTGGTACTGCAACTGATGTAAATGCAATAAAAGCATCAGGTGACCTCCTGTGTTAAGAGCCATCTTGTATGCGCGCGTTTGTAATGTCGTAAGGAAGACAGTTCTAGTACAACAAACACACGCCAATTCCAATCTCTGTGAGCAACGTTCTACCAATGTAAGCTGGACACCCAAAGTGTATTTTTTTGTTCTTAAATTGAAGTCCATCCGCTCTCACTACTGCTCTGTACAATGTGGAAGTATTAATTAATCCCAATGTCACCGTGGCCCAAATTGTCAGAATGTTGTAGCTTCAAGCCTCTTTCAGCACATAATCCAGGCCGACACTTGCAGGTACTGAGGGGGGGGTTGCTGTATTGGTCAAGGGCTCAACTTTCACCCAAAGCAAAAACCTCTGGCTAAAGTGGGTGTTAAAAGATCACCCTGTACTTGGAGAAGAGAGTCATCCCAGTGTCCTACCAAACTATCCACCCACACACAAAAAAAACCCCAGACTGTTAGTTGTCTTCTTGCTGCTTATGAAATCATGGCTTATGCAAGATGGCTGCCCCAGTCACTCACAGGAGGTGATGGTACTTCAAACTGATTAACTGGCCCTAATAGAGGTCTTTATAAAATTCTGAAAGGTTTTGGTAGAGTAGACAGAGGGAATGTTTCCACTTGTGGTGAAGAGCCATCAATACAGGATAGTCACCAAGCAATCCACTAGGGAATTCAGAAGAAACTTCTTGACCCAGAGAGTGGTGAGAATGTGGAACTCGTTACCACAGGGAGTGGTTGAGGTGAACCTTACCCGGTCTGGCCGGTATGTGACTCCAGACCCACACAGCAATGTGGTTGATTCTTAACGGCCCTCTGAAATGGCCCAGCGAGCCACTCCGTTGCCAACAAGGCAGCGGCTCACCACCTTCTGAAGGGCAGCAATTAGGGATGGGCAATAAATGCCGGCTTTGCCAGCGACGCCCACATCCCGTGAATGAATATAAAGAGACGAACTAGTATAGATGCATTTAAGGGGAAAGCTAGATAAGCACATGACAGAGAAGGGGAGAGAGTTATACTGACAAGAGCTAGAAGAGTAAGGGTTGAAGGCGGCTAAGCATAAATAAAATAAAGGAAACTCACTTTCTATTCACTTTACCCAACACATCAGAAGCAGAAAAGTAACTATTACTCTGAGTCAGATTTCGGATCAGAGAAGAGTCAGCAGCCCCAACAATTAAAGAGCATTTATAGACAAATCACTCACACTTAAAGATGGAGAGGAGAGAAATGGCTAGCCCGAACCCGATATTAAAAACATCCAGTGATCGACACCAGTAACCCAGCTGTGGCTCGATGAGTAGCACTCTTGCCTCAGAGTCAGAAGGTTGTGAGTTCCAGTCCCACTCCAGGGACTGGAGCACATAAATCTAGGCTGACACCCCCAGTGCAGTGCTGAGGGAGTGCTGCATTGTCAGAGGTGCCGTCTTTCGGGTGAGATGTTAAACAGAGGCCCCGTCTGCTCTCTCAAGCTGACGTAAAAGATTCCACGGCATTATTTTTGAAGGGGAGTTACCCCCGATGTCCTGGGCCAATATTTAGCCCTCGCTGAACATAACAAACACAGATTATCTGGATCAACATCACATTGCTGTTCATGGGAGCTTGCTGTGCACAAACTGGCTGCGGGTTTCACTGCATTGCAACAGTGACTACACTTCAAAAGTATTTCATTGGCTGTAAAGCGCCGAGACGTCTGGTGGTCGTGAAAGGCGCTATATAAATGCAAGTCTTTCATTTGAACAGAGGCATTTGTTTTAACACAGCTAACAATTTTGTTGATTAATTCCACGCAAACTTAACATGACCATTACCAATAGCTATTTCAAACCCGTAACTTAAAAAAAAGAAACCCATCACATTATCTCACAAGCTCGATTAAATTGGAAGTGTATTAAACCCTCCGAGGCCGATTTGCCAACTACCCCACCTCACTGTGCGTAAAGTCTTTATCCCGTGGGATTCAGTGAGCCGTCAGTATCCCGGACACTCCAGTGAGCTGGCTATTCAATGCCTCGCATTGACTGAATTTATTGATTCCTTTGAAGCTTGTGTTGTGTGTGGAGTGGTGGAGGAAGGTCTTTGCATTGAACAATGGGCGAGTGTACCTGTGTGAACAAGCTGAAATTCACCATCTCCTGAGATCAGCCATGGATTAAATGACTTCAGTACGATTTAAGAGCACATGAGCATTTGATCAAATGGTCTCTTAATGCAGCCCTGCAGCAATCAACAGTTAACATACAGCACACCCCTTGCAAATATTGACACTCCTAATTGCCAAACGACAGCATCAGCTATACTATTGTTGCAGAAAGCAATTTTAATCAACAGAAATAATGCCTTTGTTACCTCTAGACTCGACTATTCCAACGCACTCCTGGCTGGCCTCCCACATTCTACCCTATGTAAACTAGAGGTAATCCAAAACTCGGCAGCCCGTGTCCTAACTCGCACCGAGTCCCGCTCACCCATCACCCACTGTGCTCGCCGACCTACACTGGCTTCCGGTTAAGCAGCGCCTCGATTTCAAAATTCTCATCCTTATTTTCAAATCCCTCGCCCCCTCCCCTATCTCTAATTTCCTCCGGCCCCACAATCCCCGCCCCCCCCCCCATGCCCTCTTGAGCATCCCCGATTATAATTGCTCAACCATTGGTGGCCGTGCCTTCTGTTGCCTAGGCCCCAAGCTCTGGAACTCCCTGCCTAAACCTCTACTTCTTTCCTCCTTCAAGGCGCTCCTTAAAACCTACCTCTGACGGAGCTTTTGGTCACCTGCGCTAATTTCTATTTGTGCGGCTCGGTGTCAATTTTTTTCAGCTCATAATACTCCTGTGAATACTCCTCGAGATGTTTCACTACATTGAAGGCGCTATATAAATACAAGCTATTGTTGTTGGGAAGTGCAGAAGCCTTCCTGTGTCCAACAGCGCTTGGCAGTATGGCCTGTCTCGGACTGTGATCGCAGTTTCCAAACTTACTCCTCTGCAGCAGGAGTGGCCGGTATTAATAACCTTTGTTGGCTTCAGAGGTGTGTACCATGGAGCCTCAGGGGCCACATGTAACTCAACTTTCTTGTGAGCATCTTGTGCAAATTAAGAACAGATTTCACACAGAATTGCAATGGAACGTACAGCACTTCAGCCCAACAGGTCTATGCCAGTGTTTATGCTCCACTCGAGCCTCCTCCCACCTCGACTTCACCTCACCCCATCAGTATAACCCTCTATTCCTTTCCCCCCCTCGTGTGTTTATCCAGCTTCCCGTTAAACGCATCTGTGCTAGTCACCTCAACCACTCCCAGTGGCAGCGAGTTTCACATTCTCACCACTCTCTGGGCAAAGAAGTTTCTCCTGAATTCCCCGTTGGAAGTGCTGGGGACTCATGTTTATGATCCCTTGTTTTGGGCTCCATCTCAAGATCTTGGCGTTGTGAATTACGTTTAGCCACCATTGAGGCAACATTAACTAGAAACGGCCTTTTCCCAAAGTTCCTGGCCCCCATAAAACTCAAAAGCGGTGAGTAGGAAAGAAAGGGAATGGACGTGGGGGGGGGGGCTAGCTTGCCTGTTTAAGTGGGTGGTGTTGGGTCAGGGCACTATGGGTTACACTGCCAGGGTTCAGGGGGTGGGGGTCACAGTTCAGACAAGTATGTGCTACACAGTACGAGGGGTGAGAATCAAGGCAACTCGTTCACAATGAACCTCAGTTGCTTTAGTGTCCAGACACTGCCATTGAATGCAGGGACAGGCTGAATTAAGGACCCCCTTTTAGACAGACTGCAGCACATGTGGGGGTGAAGAGAGAGAATCAAGAACTAATTACTATAATGTAGGAATGCCAACGGTTTGACTTTGCGAGATGCTTCGATACAGACTCAGGAGGCACACGTTATTAAATCCATGGTCCCAATAATTTGTGTTCAGCACAAGTTGCTGATGCCAAAAGACTGTGGCCCTTGATTGAGATTTTAACCATCAATATGGTGCTAAGTACTGCCCTTTGTAAACCTCCAGGTTTTTATTTTTTTTAATTCGTTCCTGTGATGCGGGCGTCGCTGGCAAGGCCAGCATTTATTGCCCGTCCCCAATTGCTCCTCAAGAAGGTGGTGGGGAGTCACCTTCTTGAACCGCTGCAGTCCGTGTGGTGAAGGTGCTCCCACAGTGCTGTTAGGGATTTCCAGGATTTTGACCCAACGACGATGAAGGAACAGCCGATATATTTCCAAGTCAGGACGGTGCGAGACTTTGGAGGAGAACGTGGAGGTGCTGGTGTTCCCATGCGTCTGCTGCCCTTGTCCTTCTAGGGGGAGGTAGAGGTCGTGGGTTTGGGAGGTGCTGCCGAAGAAGCCTTGGCGAGTTGCTGCAGTGCATCTTGTAGATGGTACACACTGCAGCCACGGTGCGCCGGTGGTGGAGGGAGTGAATGTTTAAGGTGGTGGATGGGGTGTCAATCAAGCGGGCTGCTTCATCCTGGATGGTGTCGAGCTTCTTGAGTGTTGTTGGAGCTGCACTCATCCAGGCAAGTGGAGAGTATTCCATCACACTCCTGACTTGTGCCTTGTAGGTGGTGGAGAGGCTTTGGGGAGTCAGGTGACACATTCGCTGCAGAATACCAGCCTGACCTGTGTTGCCACAGTATGTGTGTGACTGGTCCAGTTAAGTTTCTGGTCAATGGTGACACCTTGGATGTTGATGGTGGAGGATTTGGCAATGGTAATGCTGTTGAATGTCAAAAGACAGTGGTTAGACTCTCACTTGTTGGAGATAGTCATTGCCTGGCACGAATGTTACTTGCCACTTATCAGCCCAAGCCTGAATGACGTCTAGGCCTTGCTGCATGCGGGCATCTTGCAGATGACATGGTGTACCATCTCGTATTTAGCAGAGAACACATTATTTCATCCCCACTTCCGGCAGCGTCAGCACCTCGTATCTAACCCATGGATAGGTTAGTGTGCAAACCTAGAGTCTGTTGCCAGCCTATTCCGCCATGGGACGCATCACAGGAAAGTCCATGTGTCACAATAACCATTTACAGTGGCAGGAACCCTGGCCGATATCGAACTTCCTTACCACAGGGGTGTGGATCAATTATGGTGCAATCTCAAAGATCACACACATCTTTCTGGCTCTAAGTGTATTTCAGGCAATATTTGAACCAATTGGAAGCTAAAAGAAAAGATGTGCATTTATATAGCACCTTTCACCACCTCAGGATGTCCCAAAGTGCTTTACAGTGTAGTCACTGTTGTAACATCGGGAAACACGGCAGCCAATTTGCACACAGCAAATAACAATGTGATAATGGCCAGGTAACCTGTCTTAGTAATGCAAGTTAGGGGATAAATATTGACCTAGGACACCGGGGATAACTCCCCCCTCGCCGCTCTTTGAAATAGTGCCACAGGGTCGTTTACATCCATCTGAGGGGGTTGACAGGGCCTCAGTTTAACATCTCATCCAAAAGATGGCACCTCCGACAGTGCAGCACTCCCTCAGCAATGCACTGGAGAGTCAGCCTAGATTAGGTGCTCAAGGTGCTCCGGAGATGAGGAGATTGACTTATGAGGAAAGGTGGAGTAGGATTGGGCCTCTACTCATTGGAATTCAGAAGAATGAGAGGTGATCTTATCGAAACGTATTTTATGAGTGGGTTTGACAAGGTGGATGCAGAGAGGATGTTTCCACTGATGGGGGAGACTAGAACTAGAGGGCATGATCTTAGAATAAGGAGCTGCCCATTTAAAACAGAGGAGAGGAGGAATTTCTTCTGAGGGTTGTAAATCTGTGGAATTCGCTGCCTCAGAGAGCTGTGGAAGCTGGGTCATTGAATATATTTAAGACAGAGATAGACAGTTTCTTAACCGATAAGGGAATAAGGGGTTATGGAGAGCGGGCAGGGAAGTGGACAGGAGTCCATGATTAGATCAGCCATGATCGTATTAAATGGCGGAGCAGGCTCGAGGGGCCATGTGCCCTACTCCTATTTCTTATGTTCTTATGTCCCTGGACCCCACAACCTTCTGATTCAGACAAGAGTGTTGCCCACTGAGCCAGTTAGTACCCAGTAACTAATGCAATCTAATTTGTTCTTGGAACCACTCATCTGTAATTCTTTGCCTCCTGGACAGTCATTTCACGGAGATTGTGTTTTTAATTGAGTGGTTGGGGTGGGGGTGGGGGAGCGGGGAGGAGAGAGAGAGAGAGAGAGAGAGAGAGAGAGAGAGAGAGAGAGAGAGAGAGAGAGAGAGAGAGAGAGAGAGAGAGAGAGAGAGAGAGGAGAGAGGGAGAGAGGGAGGGAGGGAGGGAGGGAGGGAGGGAGAGAGAGAGAGAGAGAGAGAGAGAAAAAGAGGGCACTTCAATGGCTGGGAATGGTATATTGCCTTACCTGCCCACACTTTCAACTTGTGTCAGCATTCACTCCTCGGGAGGTACAGAACAGCCACAAGCAGGGAAGCCTCCAACACCCCGACCCCGGCATACCAAGACAGCTCCCGACGGCACCAATGCTCTCTACAACCAGCGTTAGTTTGTGTCGGCTTCACCCAGACGATAGAGTGGAGGTTAATAATAGAAATAATTAAGCCACCGTCACTGGACCAGGAGGGTATGGTAGCACCGTGGTTATGTTACTGGACCAGTAATCCAGAGGCCTGGACTAATGATCCAGTGACGCGAGTTCAAATCCGACCACGGCAGCTGGGAAATTTTTAATTCAGTTCACTAAATCCGGAACAAAAAGCTCGTCTGAGTAATGGGGACTTTGAAACTATCGGATTGTTGTAAAAAACCCAGCCGGTTCACTAATGTCCTTTAGGGAAGAAAATCTGCCGTCTTTACCCGGTCTGGCCAACATGTGACTCCAGACCCACAGCAATGTGGTTGACTCTTAACTGCCCTCTGAACTGGCTGAGCAAACCACCTCAGTTGTAACAAACGACTAAGATACAACACGGACTGCAGCGGTTCAAGGCAGCTTACCACCTTTGCTAGGGCAATAAATGCCGGCCTTGCCAGCGACACCCACATCCCAGGAATATTTTTTTTTTTTTTTTTTTAAATGAGGTTGAGGGGAGAAGAAGTCTAGAAGAATTGAAACTTCTGAAAGGGTTGAAGGGATTAAAAAGTCTTTCAACTGGTCACAAAGAACAAACTCGGGATGAGTACAGGCATAAAGGGGAGCGGTGAGGATGTCAAGAGTTATTTAGGATGTGTATTGTATTGTCACAATTATCTGCTGGAGCCTAGTCTATCATGACACTAGTGATAAATACGCGGGAGAAAAAACATTAAAGGGCATAGGGAAAGAAGAGGGAAATGGGATCGAAGTACGTAACTCCCGTCAGCACGCGGGCACGAGCACATTGGCCTAAACGGCTTCCTTCTGTGGCAATATTTCCACGATCCGATCCTCGGCCCCCAGAGGTGAAACACGTACTAAATCGACCCGCCAGTTCTGTCAATGGCACTCAATACAGATAGCATTCTGGGATCGTCAATGTTTAAAGAAAATAGAATTAGAGAGTGGTTAAACCACAGGAGGCCATTCGGCCCGTCCTGGCTCTCTGCAAGAGCACCTCAGCTAGTCCCACTGCCCCACCCTTTCCCCGTAACTCCAAATTTTTTTCCCCTTCAGGTACTTATCCAATTCTCTTTTGAAAGCCATAATTGAGTCTGCCCCCACCACCCTCAGGCAGCGCATTCCAGATCCTAACCACTCGCTGCGTAAAAAAGTTTTTTTCTCATGTAACGCCTCTGTTTAAAAAAGGGGACAGACAAAAGGCAGGTAACTATAGGCCGGTTAGTTTAACATCTGTAGTGAGGAAAATGCTTGAAGCTATCATTAAGGAAGAAATAGCAGGACATCTAGATAGGAATAGTGCAATCAAGCAGACGCAACATGGATTCATGAAGGGGAGATCATGTTTAACTAATTTACTGGAATTCTTTGAGGATATAACGAGCATGGTGGATAGAGGTGTACCGATGGATGTGGTGTATTTAGATTTCCAAAAGGCATTCGATAAAGTGCCACACAAAAGGTTACTGCAGAAGATAAAGGTACGCGGAGTCAGAGGAAATGTATTAGCGTGGATAGAGAATTGGCTGGCTAACAGAAAGCAGAGAGTCGGGATAAATGGGTCCTTTTCAGGTTGGAAATCGGTGGTTAGTGGTGTGCCACAGGGATCGGTGCTGGGACCATAACTGCTTACAATAGACATAGATGACCTGGAAGAGGGGACAGAGTGTAGTGTAACAAAATTTGAAGACGACACAAAGATTAGTGGGAAAGCGGGTTGTGTAGGGGACACAGAGGCTGCAAAGAGATTTAGATAGGTTAAGCGAATGGGCTAAGGTTTGGCAGATGGAATACAATGTCGGAAAATGTGAGGTCATCCACCTTGGGGAAAAAAAAACAGTAAAAGGGAATATTATTTGAATGGGGAGAAATTACAACATGCTGTGGTGCAGAGAGACCTGGGGGTCCTTGTGCATGAATCCCAAAAAGTTAGTTTGCAGGTGCAGCAGGTAATCAGGAAGGCGAATGGAATGTTAGCCTTCATTGCGAGAGGGATGGAGTACAAAAGCAGAGAGGTCCTGCTGCAACTGTACAGGGTATTGGTGAGGCCGCACCTGGAGTACTGCGTGCAGTTTTGGTCACCTTATTTAAGGAAGGATATACTAGCTTTGGAGGGGGTACAGAGACGATTCACTAGGTTGATTCCGGAGATGAGAGGGTTACCTTATGATGATAGATTGAGTAGACTGGGTCTTTACTCGTTGGAGTTCAGAAGAATGAAGGGTGATCTTATAGAAACATTTAAAATAATGAAATGGATAGACAAGATAGAGGCAGAGAGGTTGTTTCCACTGGTCGGGGAGACTAGAACTCGGGGGCACAGCCTCAAAATATGGGGGAGCCAATTTAAAACCGAGTCGAGAAGGAATTTCTTCTCCCAGAGGGTTGTGAATCTGTGGAATTCTCTGCCCAAGGAAGCAGTTGAGGCTAGCTCATTGAATGTATTCAAATCACAGATAGATAGATTTTTAACCAATAAGGGAATTAAGGGTTATGGGGAGCGGGCGGGCAAGTGGAGCTGAATCCACGGCCAGATCAGCCATGATCTTGTTGAATGGCGGAGCAGGCTCAAGGGGCTAGATGGCCTACTCCTGTTCCTAATTCTTATGGTCTTATGCCAATCACCTTAAATCTGTGACATCTGATTGTCGACCCTTCCGTCAATGGGAACAGTTTATTTATCTACTCGTCTAGATCCCTTATCAAATCTTCTAAACCTTCGCTGCTCTGAAGAGAACAACCCCAGCTTCTCCAGTCTATCCATGTAACTGAAGTCCCTCATCCCAGGAAACACTCAGAAATCTTTTCTGCATTTACATATATAGTCATGTCTTAGGAACCACATTTAAGGGCTCCAAGCAATGCATTACTTTGTGCAGTTGTCAAACAGCAGCCATTTTGAACACAGCACAATCCCACAACCAGCAACGAGTGAACGGACAGTTATTCGGTTTGTCCCGGTGGTGTTGGTTCAATCTTGGCCAGGACGCTTGGGACAGTTCCCTGCTCTTTTTCAAGTAGTGTCATGGGATGGGAGTCCTCACTGTCCACTTGAACAGGTAGATGGGCCTGTAAATGTTAATCGCTCCACCGTTATAACTTGCGCTCAACGTGTGAAGTGCTGGAAGCTAGCCGCTGCCTGGGGAACCTGCGGGCTGATAAAGCTCAGAGGAGAAAATGTTAGGGAAGGGGTGGGGTGGTCGAGAGGATTGGGCTAGTTCTCGGAAAGACACTGAAGTAGCGGCAGAGGTAAATGAAAGGAGGATGTTGCCTCGGGCTGGAGAGTCTAGAACCAGGGGTCACAGTATCAGAATAAGGGGGCGCCCATTTAGGACTGAGATGAGGAGACATTTTTTCCACTCAGAGGGTGGTGAATCTTTGAAATTCTCGACCCGAGGGCTGTGGAGGCTGCGTCGTTGAGTCTATTCAAGACAGAGATCGATAGATTTTTGGGTATTAAGGAATAGTGCAGGAAAGTTGAGGTAGAAGATCAGCCATGATCTCATTGAATGGCAGAGCGGGCTCGAGGGACCGAATGGCCTACTCCTGCTCCTAATTCTTATGTTCTTAACCGCTGACGGACTTGCGCGCGAGGCTACCTCAGAACAGTGACTGGTGTTCACGCATGGACGCGAATTTTTCCACAGCTTACAAATGAAAAGTCTGTGAAAAGGCCCAGTGTAACTAGCCGGCACTCTGCCTGTCCGGAGCTTGTTGTTATTGGACACCAGCCCACCAAGCTCCATTAGCAATTGTACAAAGCTGCAAATGGGGTGGGGGAAGGCACCGCTTCAGAAATCTCTGAAAAATTCCAAGATTATGACTGCTCTAGTGTCCAGCGGACCATTGGTGCCTCTCACTGGAGGGAGCAAAGAAAAACACCCTTTTTTTTTGGAGGCAGAGAGAGGGAAAGTCATCGAGAACACAGTCAACTTGAACTGACTCCAGATAACTGCGCATCAGATCCAAACGCAGAATCCCCGTGAAGTAAAACCACTTCCCATTCGGCCCTGTGGCGCATAATTCCCAATCCAGCAACGCCTTGTTGGTATCGAGGGTTAGCGTCGCTTGGCTGCTGGCATGGAAGCTACTGCCCGGTCCCAAATGGGAGACACTCTGGAGAAGCGCACACAGTGACTCCGAGGTGCGAGGGTGGTGGGCGCTTGCTGTGGATGGTACGTCCAGGTCAGGGCTCCAAACACGTCACCAGGGGAAGGACCTAACCTGCAGCACCAGGGACTGAGGGCACAGTGACCCACCGTGCAGAGAGAGAGCAAACTCCGCACTACTGGGGGGGGCGCTGTGGCACCTTCTGTCCATTGAAGCATTCGATAAAAGAAAAATTTGCATTTATATAGCGCCTTTCACAACCACCAGATGTCTCAAAACACTTTACAGCCAATTAAGCACTTTGAGTGTAGTCACTGTTGTAATGTAGGAAACGTGGCTGCCAATTTGTACACAGTAAGCTCCCACAAACAGCAATGTGACAATGACCAGATCATCTGTTTTTGTTATGGTGATTGAGAGAAATATTGGCCCAGGACACCGGGGATAACTCCCCTGCTCTTCTTCGAAATAGTGCCACGGGATCTTTTACGTCCAACGAAGGGGGCAGACGGGGGCCTCGGTTTAATGTCTCATCCGAAAGACAGCACCTCCGACAGTGCAGCACTCCCTTGAGCACTGGAGCGGGACTCGAATGAACCCACAACCTGATGCCCACGGAGCCAAAGCTGGTAGGGGAAAAATGCACACACCCAAAGCACAAAAGAATCACCAGCCGCCCAATTGTTCGGTGGGCTTTTGTGAAGCGGTCACACTCCAGACAAACCTGGTGCGTGGACCCAGCTACTCTCGCATACAGCACTTTTTCAATCAAGTCTCGGGTCAAAGACTTGATGGACGGCCATTTCTCTGCAGCTTTCAGAAAATCACGATCCACGGGGAACGTTTAACTCGGTCCTTGCAGAGGTCCCACTGAAATCGCACAAACCAGGCCTCGAATACATTGTACCCCAACCTCCGACTCTGGTGCCTCAGATTTACCGAGGGGGGGGAAAAAAATCAGAGGAGTGCAATGGCGACTTGCGCAGGCGTCGGTATACCCCCAGCAGTGGGCTGCCAATTGGCCTGTTCGACATCCCATCCCTGCGCCATATACCGGTAGCTGCAGAAGTCTGCCCGTCGCACGTCAAAACTCCCAAGGCAAACTGATCGCTGAAACTTGATTCTGCGTCCCATCATCTGAAATTCATCCTTTCACAAATAGAAAAATAAAACTTCCCTACTTATGGCCTCTGGTGAAACGGAACATGTTGTAGAGATATCAGAACAACTTGCATTTGTATAGCACCTTTAACTTAGTGAAACATCCCAAGGCACTTCGCAGGAGTGTCAGGAGATTAAACAATTTGACACAGAGGAAAGGTTGAGAAGTTTGGGCCTCTCTCTACTCTTTGGAATTCTGTAGAATGAGAGGTGGTCTTATCGAAACATATTATGAGGGGGTTTGACAAGGTGGATGCATGCAGCTGCACAAGTAGAAATTAGCGCAGGTGACCAAAAGCTTGGTCAGAGAAGTAGGTTTTAAGGAGCGTCTTGAAGGGCAAGAGAGGTGGAGAGGTTTAGGCAGGGAGTTCCAGAGCTTGGGGCCCAGGCAACAGAAGGCAGCCACCAATGGTTGAGCGATTATAATCAGGGATGCTCAAGGGGACAGAATTAGAGCAGAGACATCTGAGGGGGGGGGGGGGGCGGCTGGAGGAGATAACAGAGATAGGGAGGGGCGAGGTCATGGAGGGATTTGAAAACAAGGATGAGAATTTTGAAATCGAGGCGTTGCTTAATGGCTGTGCAGGCTCGAAGGGCCGAATGGCCCACTCCTGCACCTATTTTCTATGTTTAACCAGGAGCCAATGTAGGTCGGCGAGCACAGGGATGCTGGGTGAGCGGCACTTGGTGCAGTCTAAATCTACAATTTCATAAAGGGAGCTAAACACCTGAATTCCACTCCCACCCTGGATGTTATAAATTGAGACAAACATGTAGCGATAACAGAAGTGTTTAACATTAGGAAAGGATGGGCACAGGGTAGATAGATGCAGACTGCTTCCAGTAGCCAAAGGGTGAAGAACGAGAGATCATAGATACGAGGTTAAACGCAAGAGCTTTAGAACGGTGTGCAAGAGAAGCCACTTCAGAATCATGGGGCTGTGGAACTTACTTCCAGGGTTTGTGATTGAGGCAGAAACTATGCCAACATTCGAGCTTGGATCGGAGGTTGATTAAGGAAAAGGGTTGAAGGGATATAGGAGCACGGTGGATAAATGGGATGAGAACTATTTGCTCACGCTGAGGGTAAACGCCAACACAGACCGGTTTGGGTGAATGGCCTGTTTTCCATGTTGTAACTTTGAAATATGTACATATGTCTCGGTCCTCGTGTGCTTGATGGGGGATGTTGTAGACAACCTGGAATTGGGCATTTTCTCCGTCTTCACCCCTGCTCCCACACCACCTCCCAGAAACACTTGGAAAAGTTCCACAATTGTCCCTTCATAACCTGTGGATTATATTAATACTGGAATACACTTCTTACCACTTTAAAGAATCATGGTTTTTTAATTCTCTGAAAACCACACGAGAGATCGGAAGTTAAAGCCTTGGATTCGATGTGAAAAATCACATGTGTAAACCAAGCGAATCATAGAATAGTACAGCAAGCACAGGAGGCAGTCATTTGGCCCAGAGGTGACCAATCTTGCTGTTCCAGATTACACCACTTATAATCACAACTTCATGGCCAATTATCTTCTTTAATATCCCATGACCACTCTCGCCTCCCCAGCACTGGTTCCTTGGGTCCCCGTCACCCTCCCAACACCTTTCCACATGGCCATTCTTGAACTGTTGAGCCTAGATGATGTGCTGGACTATTCAACCCCGGAAGGCAGCACTGAGGACCCCAATCCTATCCTTACCCGGTGTGACACACGCACTCTCTATCCATAAAACTGGCCCACATCCAACTTTAATGTAAAATTTGTTTTAATCCAGCACAAACCATGGTGTGAGAAGTCCAACACACTAAACTGAAGGAGATCACCAGGAGGATACCATGAGGTGGAACATTCGTGTATTGAAATGTCGAGTCAAAGTTGTTTTTATTTAATTTTTTATTTTAAAAAGCAGCCAAGAGCTTGTTTGCTACTCTTTAAACGCTCAGAAATGCAAACATTTCCTGACCGCCCCCCTCCCTCCCCTCCCTCCCTCCCCCCTCCGGCCGAATACAAATTCGCACTTTATTGCATTAGTTAGGCTGCTTAAGTTCAAACGACTGGATTAATCAGCAGTAGACTGCGCTGCCCATTGAGAACCGGACAGCATGTCCATCCCTTTGAGAAAGGTCAGACACGCGATCAGAGGGAACGAGACTAAAGCGAACACTGCGCGTACAGAGAGATACATTTTTAAAAACAAAGTTGAAAGCAAAGCTGCATTAAGAGGAGGAAACATCCGTGTCCAGGCAGTGCCTGGAGAGGGCTGAACGGCAAAGAGTTCGCCGGCACTGCCATTTCGCTTTTGGGACTCCCGACAGATACAGCTTTGGATTGAGGACACTGAAACAGAGAAGGGTTCTTAGTGGAATGAGTGCAGGGCCAATTCTCGGAGGATTCGAACCCAGAGCACAAAACTGCTTATTCACCACTAATTGGAAGCCCGTTCATGTTACCAATTTAGTGCCACAGGGACCCTCGTCCCAATGGGAAGGGAAAAAAAAATTGGGCAAATATCCAATTTCTGGCTGGACACGATCATAAAAATACTGCTTCTGTTCACGTAGCCTTCAAGGGGAGAGGTTTAAATAGACTGCTGAAACTGCATCTTTCTCACTCTCTCATTAGGGAGACCAAACACGGGTTATGGAGTTGCTTTTGTAACTTCAGACCTTCTGCTTGCGTTTTAGTTTTAATTCCAGACCTCCGTTCACTGACTCTCTTTACTCCCCCTCCAGCTTTCCATTATTTCCCACCTTTTCCAAGGGAGGGCCTCACATGTGTCATGTATCCATTTGCAAGTCCTATTGTGTTTCTTTAAGCCTCTGTCCATTGTCTGTCGACCGGGAGTGTGACTTGCATCATCGAACATAGAAAATAGGTGCAGGAGGACGCCATTTGGCCCTTCGAGCCTGCACCACCATTCAATAAGATCATGGCTGATCATGCAACTTCAGTACACCATTCCTGCTTTCTCTCCATACCCCTTGATCCCTTTAGCCCCAAGGGCCACATCTAACTCCCTTTTGAATATATCTAACGAACTGCCCTCAACAACTTTCTGTGGTAGAGAATTCCACAGGTTCACAATTCTCTGAGTGAAGAGGTTTTTCCTCATCTCGGTCCTTATCCTTAGACTGTGACCCCTGGTTCCGGACTTCCCCAACATCGGGAACATTCTTCCTGCATCTAACCTATCCAATCCCGTCAGAATTTTATATGTTTTATGAGATCCCCTTTCATTCTTCTAAATTCCAATGAATATAAGCCTAGTCGATCCAGTCTTTCTTCATGTCAGTCCTGCAATCCCGGGAATCAGTCTGGTGAACCTTTGTTGCACTCCCTCAATAGCAAGAATGTCGTTCCTCAGATTCGGTGAGCAAAACTGTACAAAATATTCAAGGTGTGGTAGAACAATCTCCTGTTTTAATTAACTTCCCCCTTTTCCAAGATTGCAGTCTCTGCTTGCATTTTCCTCCTCACCCCCGGATTCTATCAAGACTATAGACTCCGACGAGCCCATCATTCAGTTCTTGAAACATATTAAAATGTACAATATTATGAAGGAGGCTTGACAGGGTAGATGCAGAGAGGATGTTTCCCCTCGTGAGGGAATCTAGAACTAGGGGGCATAGTTTCAGAATAAGGGGTCGTCCATTTAAAACAGAGATGAGATGAGGAGGAATTTCTTCTGAGGCTTGTGAATCTGCGGAATTCTCTACCCGAGAGAGCTGTGGAGTTGGGTCACTGAATATATTTAAGGCGGAGAGAGACAGATTTTTGAACGATAAGGGAATCAAGGGTTATGGGGAGCGGGCGGGGAAGGGGAGTTAGGCCAAGGTCAGATCAGCTATGATCTCATTGAATGGCTGAGCAGGCTCGAGGGGCTGAATGGCCTACTCCTGCTCCTATTTCTAATGTTCTTCAGGGCACTGCGCAAAGCTTTACCTGCTCAGTTTGTGCAACGAATGCTGACTGAATTTTCTTCAGGTTTCAAGCTATAATGGAATTATTCTGTTACATATAGATAGACCAAGTCCAAAACCCATTTTGATGTTACTAAAGTCACAGAAAAGTTACTCAACTATGACAACAGTAAAAAGGTTATGCCAAGAAAAAGTCAAGGAATTTATTACAGGTACACCCAAGTACATGGGTGTAGGTCCATGTTATTTACAAGACACTTGGGTATAATTGCACTAGAGAGGGTACAGAGGAGATTTACGAGGATGTTGCCTGAGCTGGAGAAGTTTAGCTATGGAGGAAAGATTGGATAGACTGGGTTTGTTTTCTTTGAAGAGAGGCGGCTGAGGAGAGACCTTATTGAGGTATATAAAATTATGAGAGGCCTAGTTAGGGTGGATGAGAAGGACCTATTTCCCTTAGCAGAGGGGTCAACAACCAGGGGGGGAATAGATTTAAAGTAATTGGTAGGAGGTTTAGAGAGGGATTGGAGGAGAAATTTCTTCACCCAGAGGGTGGTGGGGGTCTGGAACTCACTGTCCGAAGGGTGGTAGAGGCAAAAATCCTCACCACATTTTAAAAAGTACTTGGATGTGCCCTTGAAGTGCTGTAACCTACAGGGCTACGGACCAAGAGTTGGAAAGTGGGATTAGGCTGGATAGCTCTTTATCGGCCAGCACGGACACGATGGCCTCCTTCCGTGCTGTAATTTCTATGATTCTAATCAGTACATTTTCTATTGCTGTATGTTAGGCTTTTTTTTAATAAATATATTCGCACTCAAAAGGCCGCAACCTTTTTCGGAGAACAGTCTCTGTGCAAAGCCTTCTATCGTGGACACTGTTCACTGTCAGAATGCTGTGCTCTGTGCTTTAAGAAGCCTACAAAGAATAAATTTGAAGGGCTAGCTCCCATGAATCAGCAATGAGATAATGACCAGATATTCTGTTTTTTTAGCCATGTTGGTTGAGGGATAAATTTTGACCAGTACAGCGAGGATAACTTAACTACTCCTTTTTTTTTTTAAATATAAAAAAGAGTGCCATGGGATCTCAGTTTACATTTTGCCAACACCACTGGCAATTCATTCGAAAAGTTCTAAAAAAGCCGTCAGCCGTGGTAGCTCTGAGTCAGAAGGTTGTGGGTTCAAGTCCCACTCCAGGGACTTGAGCACATAAATCTAGGCTGACCCTCAGCACTGCACAGAGCGAGTGCCGCACTGTCAAAGGTGCTGCCTTTCGCATGAGACGTTAAACCGAGGTCCCGTCTGCCCTCTCAGGTGGGCTTAAAAGATCCCATTGCACTATTTAAAAAAAAAAAGAGCAGTTGAGTTATCCCCAGTGTCCTAGCCAAAATGTATCCCTCAACCAACACGGCTAAAAAGAGATTTATCTGGTCATTATCTCATTGCTGATTCGTGGGAGCTTGCTGTATGCAAATTGGCTACTGCGTTTCCTACATTACAACAGTGACTACACTCCAAAAAGTACTTCATTGGCTGAAAAGCGCTTTGGGACTTCCTGAGGCCGTGAAAGATGCTTTATAAATGCAAGTCTTTGTTTTTCTGGGGGGAAAAAATGGGCCTTCCTGGTCTTAGTGAATCTGGCAAGTTTATTTTGTGTTACAGCTCCCGTGTAATTGAGGACACCACATTTGGGGCTAGCAGTACTAGCCAAACATCTAGCACAACGGGAAAGCAGGCAAGGGTAAATGCAGAGAGGCAATCTGAGATGTGATCCATGCATGTCTGCCCTCCTGGGCATCCCTGATTATAATCACTCAACCACTGGTGGCTGTGCCTTCTGTTGCCTCGGCCCCAAGCTCTGGAATTCCCTGCCTTAACCTCTCCGCCTCTCGCTCCTCCTTCAAGACGTTCCTTAAAACCTACCTCGGACTAAGCTTTTGGGCCATCTGCCGTATTTTCTCCTTATAAGGCTCGATGTCATTTTTCTTCTCCCATAATACTCCTGTGAAGTTTCACGACATAAAGGCGCTATATAAATACAAGTTGTTGTTACACTGGGAGCCAGGGAACTGGAAGCAGCTCGTGGACACCGACACCTGGGAGTCCCTGGACAAAGACCGCCCCAAGTGGAAGAGCATCCGGGAGGGCGCTGAGCACCTCGAGTCTCGTCGCCAAGAGCATGCAGAAAACAACCGCAGGCAGCGGAAGGAGCGTGCGGCAAACCAGTCCCACCCACCCTTTCCCTCGACAATTATCCGCCCCACCTGTGAGAGACTGTAATTCCCGTATTGAACTGTTCAGTCACCTGAGAACTCAGAGTGGAAGCAAGTCTTCCTCAATTCCGAGGGATTGCCCAAGATGGTGGATCTAAAATCCCATTGTCCTCTCTGCAATCTTGGCTTGTTGACACTATGACACTGCGCGTCTGCAATCAGCTTCACTTCTGAATTGCAGAGAAAAAGTGGTTGTTTCTACACTTGGACCTCTTGAGCTTCTCGCGCCCAGCACCAGCTAAGAGGCTAGGATAGGTGACCTTCACCCAGGCACCCACTGTTTGATGTTTGTTTCACGTAAACAGAAAATACCTGGACTCCATTCTGCCAATCTCCTTTCTATCCCAACCCCCAAACTTGAGCTCAAGGCCCAGGAAGTGATTACAGGCAGAAACCCACGTCACCATGAATGCGAGAAGACTTATCCCCGTGTAAAGAGGTCGTCTTTCCTACAACACAGGAAGCAGTCCAAGTAGCGATTTGATACATCAATCGTCTTTTGGATGAGGCGTTAAACCGAGGCCCTATCTGCGCTCTCAGGTGGACTGAAAAGATCCCATCGAACTATTTCAAAGAGCAGGGGAGTTATCCCCTATCCCTCAATCAATATAACAAAAAACAGATTATCTGGTCATCATCACATTGCTGTTTGTGGGAGCTTGCTGTGCACAAGTTGGCTGCTGCGTTTCCCATATTACAACAGTGCCTACACTCCAAAAGTACTTCATTGGCTGCAAGCACTTTGAGACGTCCGGTGGTCGTGAAAGGCGCTATAGAAATGCAAGTCTTTCTTTCTAACTCGAAAGCAAAATACTGCAGTTGCTGGAAATCAAGAGATAAAAATAGTAAATGCTGGACAGCACCGAGCCGGTCAGGCAGTGTCTGTGGAGAGAAGCAGAGCCAACATTTCAGGTCGGTGACCGGTTCTGAAGAAAGTTCATCGTTGAAACAACAACTGTTTATCTCTCCCTCTCTTCATGGATGCTGTCTGACCGGCTGGGTGTTGTCCAGAATTTTCTGTTTTGAAGCTCGAAGACTAGTTCATCACTATCCAAATAATCTTCGGCCTTGCGCACGTTCATGGGACTTCGCAACAAGTAGTCATTCACTTTTATAAAATGGAGTGATCGCGCCCCCCCTTTTATAAAATGGAGTGATCGCGCCCCCCCTTTTATAAAATGGAGTGATCACCCCCCTTTTATAAAATGGAATGATCGCGCCCCCCCTTTATAAAATGGAATGATCGCGCCCCCCCTTTTATAAAATGGAGTGATCGCGCCCCCCCTTTTATAAAATGGAGTGATCGCGCCCCCCCTTTTATAAAATGGAATGATCGTGCCCCCCCTTTTATAAAATGGAATGATCGCGCCCCCCCTTTTATAAAATGGAGTGATCGCCCACCCCACCCCTCCTATTATAAAATGGAGTGATCCTCCCTCCCTCCCTCCCCCAATGGCCCAGTCCAAAGCTGACCCAGGAGCAAGTCTTTGCAATCCAGCCCTTGCTCTTGACTCTACTCTCTGGCTGACGGGTCAACAACTGGCCACTCTGAAGCCACACATCCAAGCGCTCAGTTAATGCCAACCAAAACCCCTTTGGCCCCTGCCACAGTGGACAACTGCACAGGTACACGTTAGCACCCCACCCAGTGCCTGGAATCAGCTCTCAGCCAGCCACGACCCATGCCATTTAGTGAAGCTCACTCTCCGCCCACAGTATATCATGTAAACTATACTAGTTGCACACAACGCAGTGTGTTACATACTTGAATGTTAAACAAAGTTCTTCGGTTTCAGTGCAGACATACGCCAAGGTAGCTAGGATCAGCCATAGCCAAGCTAATCAGATTGGTGCATCAATTAATAATGTAGTCTTGTAGGCAAAGTGAACGTCAATTGACTCCAATCACAACAGTGTAAATATTCAGCCACAGTACTGGCCTGGCTCCTCAAAACCAGTCACCACCACCCTCCTCAAAAAACCCACAGGTGGTCCTTCAAACTACCGCCCCATCTCCAACCTCCATTTCCTCTCCAAAGTCCCGGAATGTGTGGTCACCTCCCAACGTGGTGCTGATCTCTCCGAACTCCACTTGAATCTCTCCATCCTGCCCATGAAACCCCACCAAGCTGGCCTGAGCCAAAGTCACGGCCGACATTCTTCCTTCCGTCGCACCATTGCCAGCCATGCCTTCGGCCGTTGAGGCTCCAAGCTCTGGAACTCACTCCTTAAACCGCTTCACCTGTCCTCTTCAAGCCCTTCTTCAAACCTGCTTCCAACCAAGATGTTAGACACACACACTGTACTATCTCCTTCTTTGGCATGGAGTCAATTTATGTCTCAGTGTACTTCTATTGTCAGCACAGACACGATGGGTCGAATGGCCTCCTGTGCAGTAAATTTCTATGATTCTATTAAGCTCTCAGATGTCTTTCTACATTAAAAGGGTAGGATATAAACGCAAGTTGGGAATGTGGCCGTGATGCATGATCCCTGCTATAGTCTTTGAAATGATCTATACTACTATCCTCCTTCAAGGCCTCTCCTCGGGTCCAAAACTCTTCCTTTCTTTCTTCGATTCTGGCCTCTTGTGCATCCCTCCCCTCGCCTCGCCTCACCGCTGGCAGCTGTATAGTCAGCTTCCTGGGCCCCATGCTCTGGAATTTCCTCCCTAAGCCCCACTGCTACCACCTGTCCCTTTACAACCAACCATTGTAGTCCACCTCCTTGGAAAGTCTTGTATCTTTAGATAATCCCTCCTAGTATCTGCTCGTTGGGCTCAGCAGTCATTTAAAAAAATTACCGCTCTGAAGCATTTTGGAATATTTTTCTATGTTGAAAGTGGTTACATAAATTCAAGTTGCTGTCGGTACTCTTAGTGTGACCTGTATCCACCCACAATCCATTGACATATCCCTCAACAGATTATGTCCCTCCTTCATGGCATTTTGGATGTGGAATATCATTGGAGCTGGAATTCAGCGACAACTATATTTATATAGCGCCTTTAATGTAGTGAAGTGTCCCAAGGCGCTTCACGGGTGTGTGATAGGAAATTTGACACCTGGCCGCTCAGGTAGAAATTAGCTCAGGTGAGCAAAAGCTTGGTCAAAGAGATAGGTTTTAAGGAGCGTCTTGAAGGAGGAAAGAGGCAGAGAGGTTTAGGCAGGAAGTTCCGGAGCTTGGGGCCGAGGCAACAGAAGGCACGGCCACCGATGGTTGTGTGATTTTAATCGGGGATGCACAAGAGGGCAGAATTAGAGCACAGAGATGGGGGGGGGGGATTAGAGATAGGAGGGGAGAGGCCATGGCGGGGGGGGGGGGCGGAGATTTGAAAATAAGGATGAGAATTTTGAAAGAGCATCATTTAGCTCCTTCAGTACACTAAGTTACGGCACGTCCACTAAAATTGTGACGGACTTTACGCAAACAATAGGCTTGCTGGGCTGAATGGCCTTTTCCTATTTTTTGTGATGTAAAGTGTTGATACAAGCAGGTTATTTCTCTCCCTTCACCCCATCTCCAAGTTTCCTTGGGCTGCAACTGATCAAATCATTTCAACCTTTAAGTTGAAAGCATATAAAAATATGAATAGATTGGGATGCCCAGGTACAGAATAATCAACACCATCACCTGGAGAGTGTGTCACTCGTGTCGATATTTACAGGTAACGTGTCACTGCTGTCCAGGATACGCTCTCTCTCGTCTCTCGAGACACAAATTCCACAGTAGGGCCACACCAACGAGCTCAGAATGTCAGTTTTTTCTCCTCCATGTAGTGACAAAATAGATTTTGAAAACACACAGACTTTTGATAGTAACATTGAGGGTTTGGTTTCATGAAGCAGGGCAGACTGAGGCCAACTACATGGGTCACGGGTGGAGAGAGAGAGACAGATTTTTGAACAATAAGGGAGTGAAGGGTTATGGCGAGCGGGCGGGGAAGTGGAGTTGAGCCCAAGATCAGATCAATGGCAGAGCAGGGTCGAGGGGCCAAATGGCTTGCTCCCATTTCTTATGTACCAAATTGCCTCCTAGTAACTTGCTGTTCAATTTTCCAATATCCCTTTTCAGCTTTGTTCAGTTGGGAGCATTCTTGCCCTGGAGTCAGAAGGTTGTGGGTTCAAACCCCACTGAAATTATACTCATTTAGGTCCATCATTGAAACACTTGCGAACTTTTTGACGTGGAAGCAAGTCATCCTCGGTTCGAGGGACTGCCGATGATGATGATTACCCGATAATTAAAGGGAAGGTTACTCTGCCCAATATTAAATTGGCCCCAAGCTCTGGACTTTACTCCCTGAACCACTTCACCTCTCCTCCTTTAAGTTGCTCCTTAAAACCTACCTCTTTGACCAAGCATTTGATCACCTGTCCCAACGTCTCTGACTTGGTATCAATTTTGTCTGATCATGCTCCTGGTGATGCGCCTTGGGAAGTTTTACTACGTTAAAGGCACAAGTTGTTGTACAAAACGGAGCATATAATTAATACTGCTGCCTTTTGGGGCAAGATGCTAAAATCAAGGGTCTATTTCCTGCAGTTGATGAGAAAGATTCCTGGGCACTGCTGGAAGAACAGCAGAGGGCATCTCCTAATACCACAGCCAAAATTCCTCCAATTACAGTTGTACCTCTCCAGTCCCTTGGACCATGACTGATGCCGGACCAGAGAATTTTCCAGATCATGGGAGGTCACGCCGTCCCCAGCATGGTCAGCAGTACCCTGGACTTTCCGGGTGCTGCTGACAACGCTCCGGCCACGTTCTGCGCATGCGCAGCATTTCCCAGGCCCAGCTTCGGCGCCTCAGTCAGCTGCCACACTCCTCGCTCGCTCGCTCTCCGCGCTGACCCGACCAAGGAGGGAACACCGGAGCAAGCGGGGAGAAGAGGAGCAGCCAGCCCCAGGACGCAGCGGGGGTCGTGACCCCCCCCACCCCCGAATGTTGCCGGATCAGGGATATTGCCGGACAGTGTCCCGCGGACAGGAGAGGTACAACCTGTACCACCAAAATCCAATTAGCTGGTCTTTCATCTCAGCCAATTGGACGACCTTGTTGTATTTGCCTATAAATTAGTGACTGCATTCCCAAAGCACTTTTTAAAACGTTCTGCAAATGTAATAAACTGCTATAGAAATGCAAGTCCTTACTTACGTATGACGAGCACAAAAGGCAAGACAGATAAAGAAATGTCAAAAGTTGTTAAAAAAAAACTATGAAACGCAATTTACGAGTGTCAGCTGTGGCTCAGCGGATAGCACTCTCGCCTCGGAGTCAGAAGGTTGTGGGTTCAAGTCCCACACCACAAAGAAAACCTAGGCTGACACTCCAGTGCAGTGCTGCGGGATTGGTGCCATTAAACCCCTCTCATGCTCTCTCAAGTGGACGTAAAAGATCCTATGGCACTATTTCGAAGAAGAGCAGGGAAGTTAATATTTGGTCCTGGGCCAATATTTATCCCTCAATCAACATAACAAAAAACACAGATTATCTGGTCATCACCACATTGCTGTTTGTGGGAGTTTGTTGCGCGCAAATTGGCTACATTACAACAGTGACTTCACTCCAAAAATACTTCCATCGGCTGTAAAGCATCTTGAGACGTCCGGTGGTCACGAAAGGCGCTATATAAATCCAAGTCTTTCGTTTGTGAGTGGGGACTGAAAGCTGTTAAAGTTAAACGTGCTGCATTAACAGAACACACACACACACACACACACACACACACACACACACACACACACACACAGAGAGCGCAAGACTCTGCCATACCAATCTGTCAAGACCATTGGTGTTTTACGAGATTGATAGATAGAGCGATAGCACATCATAAACCACAACCAGCACAATCACCATTAAAATCAGAATCCAGTTACTTGGGCAGCATGCAACACTGACGAGGAATATATTCTACAGTAACAAATCACATTTACTTTTATAAATCAGTTTAAAATTGTAGGGTGCAATTAACACTTGGGAAATTGCTAGGAACCATTTATTTAAAAGTGCAAATCATATATTTACGTATTCCTTCTATAAGCAAACAGAGGGCCGTTTTATACAAAGCAGGGTATTTTATGTAAAGCATTTTCCAAGTGCTCATTTTATGTAAGAGCACCAACGTTAAAGTTTATTAATGGTCAGATTTCTACTACAAGGATTAATTTTGCACAATAGCTTCCCTCCCTTACATGACAAAGCTTATAGTATAGAATATAAGCCCCAAGATCATTTAGATTCAACATTGACACCTTTCACAATGTGCGGTGGGAATGAAATGCTGGGGTGGAGGTGGGGGCGGGAAGAGGTGGCTTTTGTCGAGGTACATCCCCGAGCAGCTCCCCCAACACAGCGCTCCGTGCTCCATGGGGCGTTCCTGGGGGCGCAGACCCGAGACAAACATCACCTGCTGCAGGCGCCCTGCCACCTGCCCAAACCCACAGAGCAAGGAGTTGAGCAAGGCCGAGTGTTGCAGACTGGCCTGGAGCAGGAATACCATGCCGAGGGACTGTATTGAAGCTTTATACAGCCACCGCAAGTTGTAAACAGGGAGGGAGGGAGGGAGGGAGGGAGAAGAGATCAGCCACTATACCATTGTATACTGCAAGTCTAAATCCTACACAACACCCTCTCGGTGTCTTAAAAGGTTTTCAAAAGAACTGAACATCCCTGAAACCGTGTACCCAAAGTTGGACCCACTTTGGATAGAAACGGGTGGAGTGGTGCACAACTCAATGCAAATGCAACTTCTGTCCGGGTGCAATAATGATGCGACAAAAGAGAAACAGCACGAACAACGTAAAATGAACAGGTCACATCCTTTGAAGTGCAATAATCTAACTTATGAATGCCAGCTAAAGCTGGAATGAAGTACCCCTTCGAACTGTGTTTATGGCAACCAGCATCACAAACAGATGATCTGGTCATTATCGTATTGCTGACTGTGGGAGCTTGCTGTGCGCAAATTGACGGCCGCCTTTCCTACATTACAACAGTGACTACGCTTCAAAAGTACTTCATTGGCTGTAAAGCGATTTGGGACGTCCTGCGGTTGTGAAAGGCGCTATATAAATGCAAGTCTTTCTTTTATGGCGTACAGAATTTTTTTTTTTAAAAAGATTGCATTTGTATATTTTTTTACCCTGTTGTTTATGAATAGTTTGTTTTGGGGAGGGAAAAAAAAATTCCAAATCTCAGAAGGAATCCCAAGTCGGAATTATTACTACTCTTTGACTTCTCCTTCGCTCTGGAGCATAACTGTGCATGGAGGTATGGGGGGGGGGGGGGGGAGAAAGAGTTGTATTTTTCCATGTTTGGATCCCATGGCGACTGGCCATTGTTGGAAGCAAGTCTCCTGATGTCATTTAAAAGTTACATACCGTGTAGAACAAAGTGTGTCCACAATAGCGGTACACGGCACAAAAACTGCACCTATTTGCAGTTTTGAACAATGAGACCCGTGTTTTTTTTTCTGAAAAAGTTGGTCACATCCCATTTCAGATCCCCCTTTAATTCAGGCACCAATTACAGCCTTAGTACAAGGTTACAGTTAGTTAGCTTTTTTTGTCACACTTTTGAATGATAACAGGTGGCGGGGGCGGGGCAGGGGAAGAAAATCTAACTGGTCGCAAAGTTTAATCTGCTCAGATACAAAGTGAAAACAAGCCAAGAGCATTAAAATACCTAGTACTTTACTTTAAAAGCTTCAGGGAAAACTTTGTTTAAAAAAAAGTTGGTCAAATTAAATTCTGAATCTTAAAGATACAATCTTCAATAAACAATGTCTCCAATTAAAAAAAAGTGTACTTGCAACCCATCTGGATTAATTTTCCCACAAAAAAAGTTTAGAATTAAAATTAGTAGGACTTTGCATCTAAAACAAACCAACTATAGTTGAGAAAGTGAGATTTTTTTTTTGACTGCATGATTTGACAACAGGAATAATTGATGGGCTAGTGATTAATCAAGATTGTAGGATGGACACAGTAAAGGGTGGTTTAAAAAAAATACAGCCTTCCTAAAATCGGTTTTTCCTTGGTAATCCAGTCTTGCAGGTTTAACCCCCCCTCCCCCACAGAATCATATAGCACAGAAGGGCTAAACACAGAAAATGCTGGAAGATCAACCTGAAAGGTTAATTCTGTTTCACTCCCCACAGATGCTGCCTGACCTGCTGAATATCCCCAGCGTTTTCGGTTTGTATTTCAGATTTGCAACATCTGCAGCATTCTGCTTTTGCATTAACACAGAAGTTGGCCAGTCAGCCCTTTGGATCTGTGCCAGCTCTTTTGAAAGAGCTATGCGATGAATCCCACCTCCCCATCTCTTTTCCTCACAGCCTTGCAACATTCTGTCCCTTTTACACGTTACCATTGAATCTCCTTCCTCCAACCCTTTCACGCAATGCATTTCCAGAACATGTACAAAAAAAAAATCTCTCATCTCCCCCTTGAGTCAATTTCTCTTTTTGGGGGGGGGGGGGGGGAGAAGAGGGGAGAGAAAGACCACCTTAAGTGCCAAACTTATGCAGTAGAGGGCACTCGAATTCATTCGTTTTGGAAACAAAAACAAAGAGGGGAGGGAAGGAAAGGTTTTCTTTTTGGTGGGGGAGAGAGGGAAGGGGTTGGTGTTGGAGAAGCTCTGACAGAGAGAGAGAGAGGAAAGAGTTGGCGTTGTGAGACGTACTCTGGACTTAGAGAGGGGAAGGAGTTGGGGGTGGAGAACGGAAAGGGGTTAGTGGAGAAGTTCTCCGGACTTTGGAGGAAGGGGTTGGGAGAGGGAAGGGTTTGGGGGGAGAGGGAAGGGTTTGGGGGGAGGGAGAATTTCTCTGCACTTTGAAGAGGAGGGGGAAGGGAAGGTGTTGGGTTCTTTGGACTTTCGAGACCCCCATCTGGCACACAGTTACCTTACTGGTGGCCGTGGCGCTGGAACCTTGCACCACGGGCACATTGGTGACCTGGACCGATAGATAGTCGCTGTCGATCAAGGGCCAGGCTCCTTCCACTTTGCACGTCTGAAACTCGTCCCGAAATGTCCGGAGGTGCGGGTCGCCAAACAAGCCGCAGTGTGCAAACTTCGGGGGCTGTTGCTGCCGCCGCCGCCGCTGGCCCCCGTCCCTCAGCCAGTTGGTCTTGCTCTCGTAGCTGCAAAGCTCGGGCAACCGGCTCCGCTCGGTGCCCGCCGGCTTCACCGGGGCCGTGGGGCCCGTCTTGGAGCAGTTGTGCTGCACCATCAGGTCGCTGATGCCCAGCACGGCCGAGTGGTAGACCAGGTCTCCCCGGCAGAACTTGGCCGTCTTCTTGGTACATTGAGAGTAAGCTCGCAGCGCGATGCAGAAATCGCCGCCGTTTCCTCCTCCGCCGCCGCCTCCCTCCGATTCCTCTTGCAATCCAATCCCCGGAGAAGTCGCAGCCACGAACTCGGCGTTACATCTCTGGATCCGACACTGCTGGCAATGTACTGCGAGTAGTAAAGAGAGAGTTACCAAAGCTTAAACTGGGGGGAGGAGGTAAAGTTTTCCATTTTTCTATGAAAAAAAACTTTTGCAAACTCCAAACTGCTTTTAAAATACGTCTGAAAACTCCAAACTACTTTTTAAAAACTTTTGCAAACTCCAAACTAATTTCTAAAAACGTCTGCAAACTACAAACGACTTTTTTTAAAACTTCTGCAAACTCCAAACTACTTTCTTTTAAATTGCAAATTCCAAGCTACTTTTAAAAAACGTTTGCACACTCCTAACTACTTAAAAAAACTTTTTCCAAAGTGCTGCAAGTTATTTGCCAGTAAAATCTTCTAACTTTTAAACCACGCTTACACGGTGCTAGGTTTTTTTTTTGTTTTACCTGAATTCAGACACATAGAGAAAAAGAGCATGGTAAAAGCAGATGACCAGAGCTTTTTAGCCAAAGGGTAACAGCTTCCTTTCCCCATGCCAATCCATCCAGCGCGGCTTGAGTTTGTCGACTGCTCGGCGGAGTGGACGGCGCTCGTTCTGTGGGAAGAAAAGTTCAAGAATCTCAGCCTCAATCTGTCACTCAAAGAGCCCGGGACAACCCAACCTGCTGGGCCAGCCTGATTGACAGGCGGTCTGGCCAATCGCAAACAGCAAGCAGCTTCACAATTAAAGGGGAGGGAGCCAGACAATTTCAACTGCGGGGAGAAGAAAAGTAATACTTTTTCTGAACAATCCTTTTAAACTATCTTGTTTATTGCAACTTCTGGTTGTTTGACTATATAATAGTTGCTGCACTTTCTCAGTCATTCACCTGTATGTGAAGAGGTTTGGGACGTTTCTGAGAGATGGGATAAAACACACATCAAACTTCTTCATGCCCATTGCAGCCCAAATTACAGCGGGAGTAATACTCTAATCATTCACAATGCAACGATTTTTATTGATACCTAAGCAAAAATGAACTGTGGAACTGATAACCAAAAGGGGGGTGATTATTTCCCCCCCCCCAATATTCCTAATAATTAAACAGCAAATGTTAGATTTAATGTATTACAACGTGCATCTATTTTAAACGTTACATTAAAGTTTTGCAAACTTTGCAGGAGTTTTGTTGCACCGCCCCTTTAAGTGCCTGGGTACGAGTCAGGCCGCTGTGAAATGGGCGGGAATGGGACGGATCCAACACGTTCGGTTGAGGTTGCAAGAGCTCAAATACTGACACCAAGTGCCTTTTTTTTTCCTGCACAGGCTCCGCCTTCCAGTCATCGCTCTCGGCGCTCAATAGCCTTTAATAAGAGCCCATTGGGTGCAATCAACACTACTGTCGAGTATTTACAAGCTCATAATCTACAAACCCCCTTATCAGGACTTGGATCAGACAAGGGAGGTTGTTGGGTTACAGGCGATCATCGGGGCAATCGCGTCTTCAAAGGCAGTGGATGCCTCTGGGGTGTAAAATTTGCCAGGCGTTTAAATGTCCTTTAAAGAGGCGGATCTTTGAACAGACTTCTCTCTTTATTTTCAATGAGAGCCTTTTTTTTAAAAAAGAGAAAGACTTACATTTATATGGCGCCTTTCACGATCTCAGGACGTCCCAAAGCACTTTTACAGCCAACAAAGTACTTTTTGGAGTGTAGTCACTGTTGTAATGTAGGAAGAACCGCAAGCTCCCACACACAGCAATGTGATAATGACCAGATAATCTGTTTTAGTAATGTTGGGTGAGGAATAAATATTGGCCAGGATACCGGGGATAACTCCCCTGCTGTTCTTCGAAATAGTGCTTTTACGTCCATCTGAGAGGGCAGACGGGGCCTCGGTTTAACGCCTCATCCAAAAGACGGGAGAGAAGAGATGTAATGTCTTTTATTTATGTATATATATATAAAAGCAGAATATTATTTAAATGGAGAGAGACTACAGAATGCTGCAGTACAAGAGGCTCTGGGGGTCCTCGTGCCTGAAACACAAAAAGTTAGTACGCAGGTACAGCAAGTAATTAGGAAGGCAAATGGAATGTTGGTCTTTAGTGCAAGGGGGATGGAGTATAAAAGCAGGGAAGTCTTGCTACAACTGTACAGGGCATTGATGAGACCACACCTAGAGTACTGCGTACAGTTTTGCTCCCCTAATTTAAGGAGGGATATATTTGCTTTGGAGGCAGTTCAGAGAAGGTACACTAGGTTGATTCCTGAGATGAAAGGGTTGTCTTATGAGGGCAGGTTGGGCCTATACTCTTGGAGTTTAGAAGAATGAGAGGCGATCTTATTGAACCATATAAGATCCTGAGGGGGCTTGACAGGGTAGATGCAGAGAGGATGTTTCCCCTCGTGGGAGAGTCTAGAACTAGGGGGTATAGCTTCAGAATTAGGGGTCGCCCCATTTAAGACGGAGATGAGGAGGAATTTCTTCTCTCAGAGGGTCGTGAATCTTTGGAATTCTCTACCCCACAGAACTGTGGAGGCTGGGTATTGAATATATTCAAGGGGGAGAGAGGCAGATTTCTGAATGATAGGGGAGTCAAGGGTTATGGGGAGCGGGCAGGAAAGTGGAGTTGAGGCCAAGATCAGATTAGCCATGATCTTATTGAATGGCGGAGTAGGCTCGAGGGGCCAAATGGCCTACCCCTGCTCCTATTTCTTATGTTCTTAATATATATCGCTATGGAGTGAATAATAAAGAGAAACCAGTTCTGCTTAAGTCTTTGTTTTTCTCTGTTTTTCTCATGCTGTTTGGCGATGGTCAGATCCTGGCCTGTGCTCTGTGGAAATCCTTAGCAGATGCACATAGCCTGTGTTATATTGTCTGCCTATTTGGATTCACCAACCACACAGAAAAAAAATCAACAGAAAATGTGGTTATATTCTGGCTCGCTGCACTTTCAATTTTTAAACTGTTACCATCTCCATGGGAACGATTCGGACAGGTTCAGTTGGAAAATATAAGAATCAGTCAGTCAGAAAACCCAATGCAAAGATATCACTACCCAATACCGCACAGCACCTTGTGATTTCTTTAAAGCTTTTATGATCTTATATGATAGAGAATGATAATACTAGGGAATGACATCAGCAGCAACTTGTA
The DNA here is from genome assembly GCF_044704955.1 of Pristiophorus japonicus. NCBI lineage: Eukaryota > Metazoa > Chordata > Chondrichthyes > Pristiophoridae > Pristiophorus > Pristiophorus japonicus. The sequence goes on from NC_091994.1 coordinate 10,110,129, forward strand.
TTTATATAGCGCCTTTAACAACAATATCTTGTATTTATATAGTGCCTTTAACGTAGGAAAATGACTCAAGGCGCTTCACAGGAGTATTATAAGACAAAAAAAAATTGACACCGAGCCACACAAGGAGAAATTAGGGCAGATGACCAAAAGCTTGGTCAAAGAGGTAAGTTTTAAGGAGTGTCTTAAAGGGACAAAGAGAGGTAGAGAGATGGAGAGGTTTAGGCAGGGAGTTCCAGAGCTTGGGGCCCAGGCAACAGAAGGCACGGCCACCAATAGTTGAGCGATTATAATCAGGGATGCTCAAGAGGGCAGAATTAGAGGAGCGCAGACATCGCGGGGGGTGGGGGAGCTGGAGGAGATTACAGAGATAGGGAGGGGAGAGGCCATGGAGGGATTTGAAACCAAGAATTAGAATTTTGAAATCGAGGCGTTGCTTAACCAGGAGCCAATGTAGGTCAGCGAGCACAGCGGGTGATGGGTGATCAGGACTTGATGCGAGTTAGGACACGGGCAGCGGAGTTATGGCTGACCTCAAGTTTACATAGGGTAAAATGTGGGAGGCCAGCCAGGAGTACGTTGGAATAGTCAAATCTGGAGGCAACAAAGGCATGAAATGTAGTAAAATTTCCAAGGCTCTTCACAGGAGGGTAATCTGCGTAACATCGTGTGAGAAAACATTAAGGGTAAATCACCCCATTATCATCCTGTAGATACCAGCTTAACAGGGCTCAGTGGTGTTTTGGAGAGAAGACGATGATGTGTAGTGAGTGGGCAAAGAAGAGTTGGATGAAAGAATTTGCAAGGGCCAACACAGATATTCTTAACATTGGGATGAAGAATATATATGGTGATGAAGTTAAAGGTAGAAGTTGCACATAGGAATTGAAAAAAGACCATGGTCCATCTAGTTCGCCATCTCATCATCATCATAGGCAATCCCTCGAGGCAAGGATGACTTGCTTCCATGCCAAAAAGGATTGAGTTCACAGGTGTTTCAATGAAGGACCTAATATTCCAGATCCCAAACTACATCTTGAAGGGTGGAAGATGCCTGTGCATGGATTTTTTTAATGTGGGGTGACCGTTGCACACCAGCCACCACACGGGCTTGACAGAGCTAGGTCTTGGTCCAGTGGCAAGGATTACCAAAGACGACTGGAGACCAGCTCTGCTGCATGGACCTAGTGCGCACACATATCGCAGTGTGGGCTGGCCCGTGCTGCCCCTGGGCCCTCGCCACTTCTGGGCCCCAGACTCAGGCCTCTCCTGGGCTCCGGTCACTTCCTTCTACAAACACTTGCCGCTCCTTCGCCCCTCCTGTTGCGCCTGCCCGCACTGCAACCTGCGACCGGATTTCGCAGCCGTCGCCCTCCTGCAGTGGTATGCCGCCGCACGCAATGGCCTCCAATGGCCCCAGCCTGCTGATGGTCTTGCAGGCCGGGACCCGCGCCGAGTTCACCATCTACCATCCTGGTAGTCACACGATACAATAACAATGGAGTTGTTGACTAATCAAAAGAATCAAACTCTATCAATGAGTCTGCAGCACAGCCTGCCATGAGGTGAGAAAACTCCCAGTGGTGGAGAACTTTGGGGACCATAGGTCCAAGATCACCTGTACCTCCCGAGCTCGTTACACTCAACACACGGCGCGTCCCCAATTACTCATATTACCGTGTCCCAAAATGTTATTGTATACGTGTATGCAAGAAATGCTAAAAAGGATGCATCAAAGAAGGCACTACAACTGAAAATAGAAGGGAAATTACTTTACATATACTAGGTTGCAAAAGTGAATACACTGGTGGAAAAAAACATGGCTCACATCATCCTGTCTGAACTCAAACTTTTTGTAGAAACAAAGACTTTCACTTATATAGCGCCTTTCACAACCTCAGGATATCTCAAAGTGCTTTACAGCCAATGAAGTACTTTTGCAGTGCAGTCACTGTTGTGGGAAACATGGCAGCTAATTTGTGCACAGCAAGGTCCCACAAACAGCAATGTGATAATGAACAGAGAATCTTTAAATGTGGTTGGTTGAGGGATGAATATTGGCCAAGACACCGGACAGATCTCCCACTCCGCTCTTCTTTGAAATAGTGCCATGGGATCTTTTTTATGTCCACCTGAGAGGGCAGATGGGGCCTTGGTTTAAGATCGGATCTAAAAGACGTCACCTCCAACAGCGCAGCACTCCCTCAGCATTGCCCTGGAGGGTCAACCTAGATTTTGTGCTAAAGTTTCAGGAGTGGGATCCTGAACCCATCACCTTTTGACTCAGAGGCAACCCACTGAGCCACAGCTGACATTTGATGACTAAAAGCCCAACTTGCGATGAACAAGAGGCCAAGAACTGGAACAATTTGTGAACAGGCGTGTAGCTGGAGTGGTAACCCAGTACCCCGAGGTAACTAGCCCGGAAATTGCTGCCCTTCTGCTTCCTTGTGCCCGACCAGGAGCAGAGTCTGTGCCACCGGCAGTTGCGAGTGGGAATTCTTGCCCTTCCAATAGATCGGGAATTCCAACATGCGACACAGAGCCCTGGACAAAGCAAAAAGCATCAGGGAGGAACTGCAGCTGGGAAAGGGAGGGAGAAGGAATAGTCAAGTCTGGAGGTAACAAAGGAATGGAACGTAGTAAAACATTCCAAGGCTCTTCACAGGTGGGTAATCAGCATAACATTGTGTGAGAAAGCATTAAGGGTAAATCGCCCCATTATCACTCCTGTAAATGTCAGCTTAACAGGGCTCAGTGGTGTTTTGGACAGAACACTTAATGATGTGTAGTGAGTGGGCAAAAAAGAGTTGGATGAAAGAATTTGCAAGGGCCAACTCAGATATTCTTAACATGGAGATGAAAAATATATATGGTGATGAAGTTAAAGGTGGAAGTTGCACATGGGAATTGAAAAATTACCATGGTCCATCTAGATCGCCATCTACATTCCTGATAGTCACACGATACAATGACAATGGAGTTATTGAATAATCAAAGGAATCAATCTCTATCAATGAGTCTACAACAGACCCAGACATGAAAGAAAGATTTGCATTTATATAGCACCTTTCACGATCACCAGACGTCTCAAAGCGCTTTACAGCCAATGAAGTACTTTTGGAGTGTAGTCAGTGTTGTAATAAAGTGCAACATCCCCACCGGTATCTGGGAATCCCTGGCCAAAGACCGCCCTAAGTGGAGGAAGAGCATCCGGGAGGGCGCTGAGCACCTCGAGTCTCGTCGCCAAGAGCATGCAGAAATCAAGCGCAGACAGCGGAAGGAGCGTGCGGCAAACCAGACTCCCCACCCACCCTTTCCTTCAACGACTGTCTGTCCCACCTGTGACAGAGACTGTCATTCCCGTATTGGATTGTTCAGTCACCTAAGAACTCATTTTTAGAGTGGAAGCAAGTCTTCCTCGATTCCGAGGGACTGCCTATGATGATGATGGTGATGAAGTTAAAGGTGGAAGTTGCATACAGAAAGTTGCCTCTGGGAACTGTAAGGGCTGGGGGCGGTAAAGAATTCCATTATCAAATGAAGGAGGTTGGAATGGGTAGACTGTATCTGTCAACTGTGGAATGGGTTAGAGGAGATTGTCTCTGTGAAAGAGGAACAGGAGGAGGCCATTCAGCCCCCTCGAGCCCCTTCCGCCATTCAATCAGATCACGGCTGAACATAGCGCTCAACAAAAATATATTCTAGTGAAAAAGAAGGGCGGTAAGAGAAGGGATAACCAGCCGTGGATAACCAAGGAAATAAAGGAGAGTATCAAATTAAAAACCAATGCGTATAAGGTGGCCAAGGTTAGTGGGAAACTAGAAGTTTGGGAAAATTTTAAATGACAGCAAAGAATGACTAAGAAAGCAATAAAGAAAGGAAAGATAGATTACGAAAGTAAACTTGCGCAAAACATAAAAACAGCTAGTAAAAGCTTTTACCGATATATACGGAAGAGAGTGACTAAAGTAAATGTTGGTCCCTTAGAAGATGAGAAGGGGGATTTAATAATGGGAAATGTGGAAATGGCTGAGACCTTAAACAATTATTTTGCTTCGGTGTTCACAGTGGAAGACACAAAAACCATGCCAAAAATTGCTGGTCATGGGAATGTGGGAAGGGAGGACCTTGAGACAATCACTATCACTAGGGTGGTAGTGCTGGACAGGCTAATGGATCTCAAGGTAGACAAGTCCCCTGGTCCTGATGAAATGCATCCCAGGGTATTAAAAGAAATAGCGGAAGTTATAGCAGATGCATTCGTTATAATATAGCAAAATTCTCTGGACTCTGGGGAGGTACGATCGGATTGGAAAGCAGCTAATGTAACGCCTCTGTTTAAAAATGGGGCAGACAAAAGGCAGGTAACTATAGGCCGGTTAGTTTAACATCTGTAGTGGGGAAAATGCTTGAAGCTATCATTAAGGAAGAAATAGCGGGACATCTAGATAGGAATAGTGCAATCAAGCAGACGCAACATGGATTCATGAAGGGGAAATCATGTTTAACTAATTTACTGGTATTCTTTGAGGATATAACGAGCATGGTGGATAGAGGTATACCGATGGATGTGGTGTATTTAGATTTCCAAAAGGCATTCGATAAGATGCCACACAAAAGGTTACTGCAGAAGATAAAGGTATGCGGAGTCAGAGGAAATGTATTAGCATGGATAGAGAATTGGCTGGCTAACAGAAAGCAGAGAGTTGGGATAAATGGGTCCTTTTCGGGTTGGAAATCGGTGGTTAGTGGTGTGCCACAGGGATCGGTGCTGGGACCACAACTGTTTACAATATACGTAGATGACCTGGAAGAGGGGACAGAGTGTAGTGTAACAAAATTTGCAGATGACACAAAGATTAGTGGGAAAGCGGGTTGTGTAGAGGACACAGAGAGGCTGCAAAGAGTTTTAAATAGGTTAAGCGCATGGGCTAAGGTTTGGCAGATGGAATACAATGTTGGAAAATGTGAGGTCATCCACCTTGGAAAAAAAAACAGTAAAATGAAATATTATTTGAATGGGGAGAAATTACAACATGCTGCGGTGCAGAGGGACCTGGGGGTCCTTGTGCATGAAACTCTTTTAGGAGTAAACAAAAAATATTAAACCGTGCCCCCCGATCTGGGGGAAACACCAACATTTACAAGGCCCTTTTTTTATTTTTTGGGGGTTTTTTTGGGCACATTATCAAATTTTTTTCCAAGTGCCCCCTATAAAAGGGGAGGGGGACACTAAAAGCACTGGCAATTAAAACAAATTAACTTAAAAACATAAAATCAAATTAAAATTTGGTTGCCGGGCGTGATGATGCACTCCAGTCCCTCCGGTGCCCACCTCTCGCGGAAGGCCGCTAGCGTACCGGTGGACACCGCGTGCTCCATCTCCAAGGACACCCTGGACCGGATGTATGCGCGGAAGAGAGGCAGGCAGTCTGGCTGAATGACCCCCTCGACCGCCCGCTGCCTGGACCGGCTGATGGCCCCCTTGGACGTGCCCAGGAGCAGTCCTACGAGGAGGCCCTCGGACCTACCCGCTCCCCTCCGCACAGGGTGCCCGAAGATCAGGAGTGTGGGACTGAAGTGCAGCCAGAATTTCAGGAGCAGCCCCTTTAAATAACAGAACAGGGGCTGCAACCTCGTGCACTCAATAAAAACATGGAACACGGACTCTTCCAGACCGCAGAAATTGCAGGCGGCCTGGGAGCCCGTGAACCGGCTTAAAAATTTATTGCACGGCACTGCTCCGTGCACCACCCTCCAGGCCAAGTCCCCGACAAATAGTGGGAGGACCCCTTCCTTGTGCATGAAACTCTTTTAGAGTCTACCTGCGAAAACATAAACATTAAACTGTGCCACCCGACCTGGGTGACACTCCAGACATTTACAAGGCCCATTTTTTTTCCCCCCTTTTTTTGTGTTTTTTTTTTTTGTTTTTTCTTTTTTTTTTTTGGGCACTAAAATCACAATTTTTCCCCAGTGCCCCCTATAAAAGGGAAGGGGACACTAAAAGCACCGGCAATTAAAACAAATTAACTTTAAAATGTAAAATCAAATTAAAATTTGGTTGCCGGGCGTGATGATGCACTCCAGTCCCTCCGGTGCCCACCTCTCGCGGAAGGCCGCGAGCGTACCGGTGGACACCGCGTGCTCCATCTCCAAGGACACCCTGGACCGGATGTAAGAGCGGAAGAGAGGCAGGCAGTCAGGTTGAACGACCCCCTCGACCGCCCGCTGCCTGGACCGGCTGATGGCCCCCTTGGCCGTGCCCAGGAGCAGTCCTACGAGGAGGCCTTCGGACCTACCCGCTCCCCTCCGCACAGGGTGCCCAAAGATCAGGAGAGTGGGACTGAAGTGCAGCCAGAATTTCAGGAGCAGCCCCTTTAAATAACAGAACAGGGGCTGCAACCTCGTGCACTCAATAAAAACATGGAACACGGACTCTTCCAGACCGCAGAAATTGCAGGCGGCCTGGGAGCCCGTGAACCGGCTTAAAAATTTATTGCACGGCACTGCTCCGTGCACCACCCTCCAGGCCAAGTCCCCGACAAATAGTGGGAGGACCCCTTCCTTGTGCATGAATCCCAAAAAGTTAGTTTGCAGGTGCAGCAGGTAATCAGGAAGGCGAATGGAATGTTGGCCTTCATTGCGAGAGAGATGGAGTACAAAAGCAGGGAGGTCCTGCTGCAACTGTACAGGGTATTGGTGAGGCCACACCTGGAGTACTGCGTGCTGTTTTGGTCACCTTACTTAAGGAAGGATATACTAGCTTTGGAGGGGGTACAGAGACGATTCACTAGGCTGATTCCGGAGATGAGGGGGTTACCTTATGATGATAGATTGAGTAGACTGGGTCTTTACTCGGTGGAGTTCAGAAGGATGAGGGGTGATCTTATAGAAACATTTAAAATAATGAAAGGGATAGACAAGATAGAGGCAGAGAGGTTGTTTCCACTGGTCGGGGAGACTAGAACTAGGGGGCACAGCCTCAAAATACGGGGGAGTCAATTTAAAACTGAGTTGAGAAGGAATTTCTTCTCCCAGAGGGTTGTGAATCTGTGGAATTCTCTGCCCAGGGAAGTAGTTGAGGCTAGCTCATTGAATGTATTCAAATCACAGATAGATAGATTGTTAACCAATAAGGGAATTAAGGGTTACGGGGAGCGGGCGGGTAAGTGGAGCTGAGTCCACGGCCAGATCAGCCATGATCTTGTTCAGTGGCGGAGCAGGCTCGAGGGGCTAGATGGCCTACTCCTGTTCCTAATTCTTATGTTCTTATGTTCTTATGTATCTTAACTCCGTCTACCAGCTATGGTTCCGTAACCCTTTGTGAAGGGGGTAGTAATGGTTTCTTTGTTGGGGTGAATATAGATTAATACGAATGTCACTTCCCCTGCCATGAGAAAAACATTTTTTGGAATAAAAGTGAACAGTTGTAAAGTTAAAAAGTGTTTAACATTAAGGAAAATGCAGCAAATATAATGTTAAAAAGTTCAAATGTTAGCTATGGGAGCATGTCTTCAGTTTCCTCCCCCTCCTCATAGGAATGCACACAGCAGAGTGCAGAGGGGTAATAGGGGCTGCACTTGAAAGAATTGTGCACAATTGGAAATTTGCTACCTAAGCCCTAGGGGGTGGTCACTTGTATCACGAGTCATTAACTGGTCACAAAAGCAAAAACAGTTTATTTAATAAGGGGGGAAGGGAAGATGCTCGTTCTTGCACAGTTGGAGGAATGCACCTGATGTGCATCATGTTAATCCTAAACTGTGTGTCTATCTCCACATATTAGATACAGACACTTTGTCTCTATTATTGAGTGACAAGGTTGACGCAGCACGGCAGTAGAAACACATGTCACTGACGCTGGAGGTTTCAGAGTGGCAGTCAGTGGCTCAGTGGGTAGCACCCTTGTCTTGTTGTCAGAAGGTTGTGGGTTCAAGTCCCATTCCAGAGACTTGAGCACAAAAATCCAGGCTGATGCTCCAGTGCAGTACTGAGGGAGTGCCGCACTATCAGAGGTGCCGTCTTTTGGATGAGACGTTAAACCGAGGCCCTGTCTTCCCTCTTGGGTGAATGTAAAAGATCCCATGGCACTATTTTGAAGAAGGGCAGGGGTGTTCTCCATGGTGTCCTGGCCAATATTTATCTATCCCTCAATCAATATCATTATCTGGTCATTATCACATTACTGTTTGTGGAAGTTTGCTGTGCGTAAATTAGCTGCTGCATTTCCTACATTACAACAGTGACCGTAATGTGGGAAAAGCATCTGGGAAGGCACCGAACACCTCGAGTCTCTTTGCCTGAAGCCAAGCGTAGACAGCGGAAGAAGCTCACGACAACCCAAGCACCCCACCCACCTGCTCCATCTGTCCCACCTGTGACAGAGGCTGTAGGGTCCGCATTGGGGAGAACTCATTTTTAGTGTGGAAGCAAGTCATCCTCGACTCCGAGGGACTGCCTAAGGAGTCATCATCATAGGCAGTCCCTCGAAGCGAGGATGACTTGCTTCCACGCCGAAAAGGGATGAGTTCACAGGTGTTTCAATGAAGGACCTAATATTCCAGATCTCGAACTACATCGTGAAGGGTGGATGATACCCGTGCGTGGATTTTTTTAAGGTGTGTTGGCCGTTGCACACCAGCCACCACACGGGCTTGACAGAGCTAGGTCTTAGTCCAGTGGCAAGGGTTACCCAAGACTAACTGGAGACCAGCTCTGGTGCACAGACCGAGCGCGCTCACATATCGCAGTGTGGGCTGGGCCCGTGCTGCCCCTGGGCCCCCGCCTCTTCTGGGCCCCAGATTCACGCCTCTCCTGGGCCCCGATCACTTCCCTCTACGGACTCTTGCCGCTCCTTCGCCCCTCCTGCTGTGCCTGCCCGCACTGCAACCAGCGACCTGGCTTCGCAGCCGTCGCCCTCCTGCAGCAGCACGCGCCGCTCCCTGCAGTGGTATGCCACCGCACGCTGCTCCCTCCAGTGGCCCCGGCCTGCTGATGGTCTTACAGACCGGGACCGCGCCGATTTCCGGGCCGGGCCACTGCACGCTGGCCCCGTCAGCCATTGGAGGGAGCAGCGTGCGGCGGCCCAGCCTGGAAATCAGCACAGTCCCGGCCTGCAAGGCCATCAGTAGGCCTAAGAAGAAGACAATAGTGACTACATTTCACAAAAGTATTTAATTGGCTGTAAAGCGTTTTGGGATGTCCGATTGGCATGAAAGGTGCTATATAAATGCAAGTCTTTCTCTTTCTTTAGAAGAGGTGTTGGCTGCTAAGGGACCAGCAGATGTTCAGTGAAGATCCAGCATGCTCGATGGTGCTCCCAATCATACGGCACCGAAGGAGGCCATTCGTCCCTTTCCTTCCTACTTTGTAACAGCGACTAAATGTCAAAAGTACTTCATTGGCTGTGAAGCATTTTTGGCATCGTGAGGTCGTGAAAGGTACTACATAAAAGAAATCTTTCTTTTTTTAAGCGTTGTGAGTGACTCAGCTTCATTAGCCCTAGTGGTAATATATTCCAGATTCATACAGCCCTTTGTGTGAAAAGAAATTCTCCTACTCCCCTGTAGTTATTGATTTGAAATCAGTAACTAGGGTAAATCTGCCCCCTCAGCGGAGGGGTATTAATTAAAGGCACAGCGTCCCTCTGCTTGCCCGATTAATCACATCTTACTTTTATCACATACAAACTAACCACTGAGGAAAATTGGGCCCTGAACCGCAAATAAAAATGTTGTGTCGTTTTTTTATGGATATTACCTTTTAAATTAAATTGAAGTTTTCAAATATTCAATTAACTTCAAAAAAAAATAAAAGGTTTGATTATGTTAAGGGGAGGGTCTGTCACAGAGATTTGTTTTTTACGAGTTTAGAAGAAACAGCCACTGTAGGCCAAACAAAAGCGATACTGTCTCTTTAAATCTCTCGCCAGCCATCTGCTGAATGCTGCAAAGCACAGATGTTCCAAACTGTGCAGAAATGTCACTGGCCTCTGGAAAGTGGTCAGTTCCAATTCCTTAACCCTTTGGCTGACTGGTTGGCCATGGGGTCTCTCTCTCTCTCTCTCTCCTCTCTCTCTCTCTCTCTCTCTCGCTTTCTCTCTCCCTCTCCCCCTTTCCCTTCAGTTGGACCCCGCTTTGGCCGTGCTTTGTGTCACCTCCTGCTCCCGACTCACTTCCTTCTCTGTAAAGCGCTCCTGGGACATTTTGTCAGGTTAAAAAGGTGTCAAATAGAAATGGAAGCTGCCGCGATATCTAAAAGAAGAAAATAACTTGCATCTGATCTAACGCCTTTTATATGTCCTCAGGACGTCCCAAAGCGCTTCACAGTCAATGAATTATCTTTTGAAGTGCAGTTACTGTTTTGTGGTACCGGACATGGCAACCCATTTGTACATAGCAAGATCCCATAAACAGCAAGAAGAAGAAGAAAGACTTACATTCATCTGCAACGTTTCACGACCTCAAGATGTCCCAAAATGCTTTACAGCCAATGAAGTGCGCTTGAAGTGTAGTCACTGTTGTAATATAGGAAACATGGCAGCCAATTTGCGCACAGCAAGCTCCCTATGTGATAATGAGCAGATCCTTTGTTTCAGTGATGGTAGTTGAAGGATGAGTATTAGACTATTAGTCAGGACCTGGGAGAACCTCCCCTGCCCTTCTTTGCTGGGGGCCTCAGTTTAACATCTCATTTAAATGACGGTAGCTCCGACAGTGCAGCACTCCCTCAGTACTGCATTGGAGTGTCGGCCTGGATTCTTGCGCTCAAGTTTCTGGAGTGAGATGTGAACCCCACGATCTTCTGACTCAAAGGTGCCTCGGAGCAACGGTTGACACAGCAAGGTAATGACCAGTTCATCTGTTTCAGTCTCGTTGGTTGAGAGATAAATTGTGACCAGGATATCGGGAGAACTCCCCCTGCTCTTGGTGTCGTGGGACCCTTTAACCCCACCTGAGACAGGATGATGTTTGACGCCTCACCCGAAAGGCGGCACCTCCGACAGTGCTGCACTCCCTCAGCACGGCACTGGAGTGCTTTCCTCACTGGAGGGCACTAAAGGGCGATTCTGTCAGTCCTGGTAGAGAGGTCACGCTCACAGCGAGCACAGGTCGGAGACAGGACTACAAATAGTCAGGGAGACTGCCCGCTTTAACATCTTTTATGCCCACGTCGTCCTGCTCCGAAAGTAAAATTGGGGCAGGTTGTGAAACGGGTGACCGATCCAATCCCCTCAGTTTATCGCCGGGCGGGTTAACGTATAATAACCTCCTGCGTAGGAATATTTCTTCTTCTGACGAGAAATGATTGGGAAGCTGTAAATGGTCCAAGAGGCAGGCACTGATACTCATATTCAAGGTGAGCTAATCTTTAACTTGGATTTGAGGAGATTGGCATCCGTCAATAACAGAAGGGGTTGACTTATGAAGAAAGGTTGAGCAGGTTGGGCCTATACTCATTGGAGTTTAGAAGAATGAGAGGTGATCTTATTGAACCGTATAAGATTCTGAGGGGGCTTGTCAGGGTAGATGCAGAGAGGGTGGTTCCCCTCATGGGGGAATCTAGAACTAGGGGGCATAGTTTCAGAATAAGGGGCCGCCCATTTAAAACATAAGTGAGGAGGGATTTCTTCTCTCAGAGGGTCGTGAATCTGTGGAATTCTCTGCCCCAGAGAGCTGTGGAGGCTGGGCCATTGAATATATTTAAGGGGGAGGTAGACAGATTTTTGAACGATAAGGGGGTCAAGGGTTATGGGGAGCGGGCAGGGAAGTGGAGTTGAGGCCAAGACCAGATCAGCCATGATCTTATTGAATGGCAGAGCAGGCTCGAGGGCCTGATGGCCGACTCCTGCTCCTATTTCTTCTGTTCTTATGTTCTTATAACTCGCTGATTATTAGAATTTAATAGAGATTTACTAGAATGGTACCAGGGATGAGGGACTTCAGTTGCGTGGATAGAGTGGAGAAGCTGTGGTTGTTCTCCTTGGAGCAGAGAAGGTTAAGGGGAGATTTGATAGCGGTGTTCAAAATGATGAGAGGTTTCGATACAGTAACGAAGGAGAATGATTCCAGTGGCAGAAGGGTTGGTAACCAGAGGACACGGATTTAAGGTGTTTGACAAAAGAGTCAGAGGGGAGATGAGGGGAATTTCGTTACACAGCGAATTGTTGTGATCTGGAACGCACTGCCTTAAAGGGTGATGGGAGCAGATACAACTATCATTTTCAAAAGAGAATTGGATAAATAATTGAAGGGGAACATTTGCGGGGCTAGGGAGAAAGAGCAGGGGAGTGGGATTAAGAGGATAGCTCTGTTAAATAGCCAACACAGGCACGATGGACTGAATGGCTTCCTTTGCTGTTGTAGTGTCAGCCACCGGCCTGCGAGCACCATCGGAACAGGCCGGGGAGCGGAAGGAGCAGTGTGGCGGTATACCACTCCAGCGAGCAGCACGTGCTGGAGCAGGAGAGCAACGGCAGTGAAAAGGGACGTCACCAAGGTCCAGCTCGGTGATTGGAGCGGTGGGCAGGTACAGCAGGAGCGGCGAGGTCAGGTCGAAGGAGTGGCGAGAGATTGTAGAGGGACGTGATCGGGGCCCAGGAGAGGCGTGAGATTGGGGCCCAGAAGAGGCAAGGGCCCAGGGGCAGCACGGGCCCAGCCCACACTGCGATATGTGCGCGCACTAGGTCCGTGCAACAGAGCAGGTCTCCAGTCGTCTTGGCTATTCCTAGCTCTGTCAAGCCCGTGTGGTGGCTGGTGTGCAACAGTCACCACACGTTAAAAATCCACGCACAGGCATCTTCCACCCTTCAAGATTTAGTTCGGACCTGGAATTTTAGGTCCACCATTGAAACACCTGTAATCTTTTTGACGTGGAAGCAAGTCATCCTCGATTCGAGAGACTGCCTATGAGTGAGAGATGAGTGTCAGCCGTGGCTCAGTGGGTAGCACCCTCGCCTCTGAGTCAGACAGTTGTGGGTTCAAGATCCACTCCAGGAACTTGAGCGCATAAATCTAGGCTGACACTCCAGTGCAGTGCTGAGAGAATGCTGCACTGTCGGAGGTGCCATCTTTCAGATGAGGCGTTAAAACGAGGCCCCGTCTGCTCTCTCAGGTGGACATAAAAGATCCCATGGCACTATTTTGAAGAAGAGCATGGGAGTTATCCCCGGTGTCCTGGCCAATATTTATCCCTCAATCAACATAACAAAAACAGATTATCTGGGTCATTATCACATTGCTGTTTGTGAGAGCTGGCTTGTGCGCAAATTGGCTGCCGCGTTTCCTACATTACAACAGTGACTACACTCCAAAAGTACTTCATTCGATGTAAAGTGTTTTGAGATTTCTAGCGGTCGTGAAAGGTGCTATATAAATGCAAGTCTTTTTTTCTTTTATCGTTCTATGATTCTATGAGAGCAGGCTCCCATATTAGGGACATAAGGGGTCACCTTGAGAGGCTCCAGTGTCAGTGTGGATATAGCATCCTGTATGGCTCAGAGACGTGGACCATATACAGTAGACACCTCAAACCACTGGAGAAGTACCACCAACGATGCCTTCGCAAAATCCTGCAAACCCCCTGGGAGGACAGACGCACCAACGTTAGCGTCTTCGACCAGGCCAATATCCCCAGCATTGAAACACTGACCACACTCGACCAACTCTGTTGGGCAGGCCACATTGTTCGCATGCCTGACATGAGACTCCCAAAGCAAACGCTCTACTCAGAACTCCTTCACGGCAAGCGAGCCCCAGGCGGGCAGAGGAAACTTTTCAAGGACACCCTCAAAGCCTCCTTGATAAAATGCAACATCCCCACCGGCACCTGGGATTCCCTCGCCAAAGACCGCCCTAAGTGGAGGAAGAGCATCCGGGAGGGCGCTGAGCACCTCGAGTCTCGTCGCCGAGAGCGTGCAGAAAAAAAAGCACAGACAGCGGAAGGAGCGTGCGGCAAACCAGAACTCCCCACCCACCCTTTCCTTCAACCACTGTCTGCCCCACCTGTGACAGAGACTGTAATTCCCGTTTTGGACTGTTCAGTCACCTGAGAACTCACTTTTAGAGTAGAAGCAAGTCTTCCTCGATTTCGAGGGACTGCCTATGATGATGGGTCCTTGGTATAACTACTGTCCTGGTTCCCCGAGCCGAGTCGCTGCCCATGAGGCTCCCTGTGGAGCAGGGATGTTCCTGGATGCCGGTGTCCCGGAACCCGAATCCGGCACCAGTGTAAAAGCAGGCAGCTCGTCTCCGCTACAGGCATGTTCTGTTGTCTCTCGGGCCTGCACTTTTATGCCTTTATTCCCTCTGCCAGCCTTGAACTTACCCTGACCTTTCCTAATAATAAAACTTGTACAATTCCTGCACTGTGCTCCCCACAGAATGCGCCGTATCACACTGCTACGCTTATCAGCACGAGATGGGAGCACAATTAAGTGATTCTGGTAGAGGCAGCAGTCTCACTTGCGCCTGGATGTAACCAAAGAGACAGGGTCCCTGGGATGGGGCTACCCAACTGGAACGAATGCCGTTTTGTTTGTCCTCAGCCCCAGCTGTTCCTCACAGAGCACTCCTCCCCTGAACGTTACATTCAGAATCCAGAGTTCAACCGTTTGCACCAGGCAGGGCTGGCTATTAACCCCTTTTCCATATGATCCGGCAATGGATGAGTTTAAAATGAGAGGTGGCTTTGTTAAATTTATTAAATTGAACTAAGAAAGCAATAGATGACCTGGAAGAGGGGACAGAGTGTAGTGTAACAAAATTTGCAGCTGACATAAAGATTAGTGGGAAAGCGGGTTGTGTAGAGGACACAGAGAGGCTGCAAAGAAATTAAGATAGGTTAAGCGAATGGGCAGATGGAATACAAAGTCGGAAAATGTGAGGTCATCCACCTTGGAAAAAAAAACAGTAAAAGAGAATATTATTTGAATGGGGAGAAATTACAACATGCTGTGGTGAAGAGGGACCTGGGGGTCCTTGTGCATGAATCCCAAAAAGTTAGTTTGCAGGTGCAGCAGGTAATCAGGAAGGCGAATGGAATGTTGGCCTTCATTGCGAGAGGGATGGAGTACAAAAGCAGGGAGGTCCTGCTGCAACTGTATAGGGTATTGGTGAGGCCGTACCTGGAGCACTGCGTGCAGTTTTGGTCACCTTACTTAAGGAAGGATATACTAGCTTTGGAGGGGGTACAGAGATGATTCACTAGACTGATTCCGGAGATGAGGGAGTTACCTTATGATGATAGATTGAGTAGACTGGGTCTTTACTCGTTGGAGTTCAGAAGGATGATGGGTGATCTTATAGAAACATTTAAAATAATGAAAGGGATAGACAAGATAGAGGCAGAGAGGTTGTTTCCACTGGTCGGGGAGACTAGAACTAGGGGGCACAGCCTCAAAATACTGAGGAGCCAATTTAAAACCGAGTTGAGAAGGAATTTCTTCTCCCAGAGGGTTGTGAATCTGTGGAATTCTCTGCCCAAGGAAGCAGTTGAGGCTAGCTCATTGAATGTATTCAAGTCACAGATAGATAGATTTTTAACCAATAAGTAAATCTGCCCTTAACCATCTCTGCTCTAAGGAGAACAATCCCAGCTTCTCCAGTCTCCCCACATAACTGAAGTCCCTCATCCCCGGTACGATTCTGGTAAGTCTCCTCTGTACCCTCTCTAAGGCCTTGACACCTTTCCTAAAGTACGGTGCCCAGAACTGGACACAATCTCCAGCTGAGTACAAATCAGTGATGTATAAAGGTTTACCAAAACAACAACAACAACAACAACTTGTAATTCTTTGCTTTTGTACTCTATGCCTTTATTTATAAAGCCAAGGATCCCATATGCTTTTTTTAACAGCCATATTAACTTGTCCTGCCAAAGATTTGTTATTAAGCCGATCCTTGGGTCAATTGGAGTCTAATCGTTCTGAAGCTGATCCTCGGGTCAGTTAGAGACTAATTGTACTTTAAGTCGATCCTCGGGTTAATTAGAGGTCAGACTGGCTTTCTTTCTTAACTTTTGATTTAAAAGTGCGACTCCAGATGTCAATTACGAGACATTTTCTGTTGGCGGAGAATTTTTCCTGTACATTGGAAATGATTGAGAGAAAAATATGCATGTGTGAGTGTGACACCTGGAGTGTTTCAGAGCCAATGGCAGCAAGAGGAAGAAGAAGAGGGAGAGCGACACTTTTACAGGAGATGTTCTCTTGTTTACCACACCTGAGCACATCTTTTGGATATGAATAGTTATAGGCTTCAGAGTGACATAGACAGAATGGTGAAGTGGGCAGAGGCATGGCGGATGGAATTCAATGCGGAGAAGTGTGCAGTGTTGCACTTTGGGAGGACTAATATGGAACGACAGTTTACGATAAATGGCACGATTTTGAAAAGTGTAGATGAGCAGAGAGGCCTTGGTGTCCAAATACACAAATCCTTAAAGGTGGCAGGGCAAGTTGATAAGGTAGTTAAAAAAGCACATGGGTTCCTTGGGTTTATAAACAGAGGGATAGAATATAAAAGCAAAGAGGTCATGCTAGAACTTCATAACTCACTGGTTAGGCCTCACCTGGAGTATTGTGGACAATTCTGGGCACCACACTAGGAAAGATGTAAAGGTCTTAGAAAGGGTACAGAGGAGGTTTACCAGGATGTTACCAGGGATGAGGGACTCCAGTTATGAGGAGAAGTTGGAAAATTAGGACTGTTCTCCTTGGAACAGAGAAGGTTAAGAGATGACCTAATAGTGGTCTTTAAGTTTATAATTGGACAGGGTGGATGTGATAGAATGTTTCCACGTTACAGGATCCAAAACTAAGGGCCATAAATACATGATAGTTACTAATAAATCCAATCGGGAAAGACAGAGAAATATCTTTACTCAGAGAGTGGTTAGAACCTGGAACTTGCTACCACAGGAAGTGGTTGCGGCAAATAGCTTAGATGCTTCAAAAGGAGACGAGACGAGTATATGAGAGAAAAGGGAACAGGAAGATAGGCTAAAGGCTGAGATGGGGGAGATGGAGTGGGCGGAGGCGTGTGTGGAGTATAAACACCAGCACAGGCTGGTTGGGCCAAAGGTCCTGTTTCTGTGCTGTGTAGGCGATGTCATTTTATGGAATAGGTCATCATTGACACAACCTTCACGTGCGCATCAACTCACTTGGCTTCTGTTCACGCCACTTGATGAAAGCACATTGCCTAGCACATTGCCGTCATGCACAGCGATTTCAATGCAACCAGAATTTGAATGAACTGGACGGAGATTTGAATCCTCCCTCCCGGCAGAAACAGGGCATTGTCACCGATGGGGAATGACTTACCATCCCGGGCATCCACATCCATACAGACTTTCCAGCAGGGGCAGAGGATCAGGAACCCTAGTCATCTTCACCTTCCCTGCCCCAGGTATAACAAGGCCAATTGTTGCTGAACTGCCGGTGCATCAGCAGAGAAGAGCTGACCAAGTACAACCATAACAATGGTGCTGAAATTCCGACGTCCCGGGCCTGTACGAAGTTTCTACCGACCCAGGAAGGCATCGGAAAAGCCGGTTTTCGGCGCGCAATGCGCATGCGCTGAAAACCCGCTTTTCCGATCTGTCAATTTCTGGCTTGACTGATCTCGCGCATATCGGGAGCGAGGACACTTGCAGGGCAAGATTTGCGATATTTACGCATATCTTGCCCAGCAAATGTCTTCTAAAATCTTGCGCCTGGAAAAGCAGGCGTATAGCCTACTTTTACAGGCGCAAGTGTTTAAATATACACAAAAACATTTTAAAATAAAGTTATAAAAACACATTTTATTGTTAAAAACCCTCCAGCGGTAAGTTTATTTTAAAGCATAATTAAAAAAAAATGTTTTAAAGTCGGGAAAATATTTTTAAAAATAAGATCTTTAATTTATGAATCTTAAATATGTAGTGTATTTTTCTATTTTTTATTAGTGTTTTGTGTGTTTAGGGGGGGTTTCTCATTCATAATAAAAGGAACTCCGACTTACAGAGTTCTCATTATTATGAACGAGAAAATACTGTACCTTGATTGGCTGCCCAGAGCCATGTGACTCCAGCTCCAGCCCTGCGCACGTCCCTATGTGCACGTGCGGCGATGCGTAGGAGTGAAGGCCTCAGGATCGGAAGTTTGAGCGGGCGCAGGAGCAACAAGTAGGTGCCCATCTTTTTTAACTTTTTCAGTCGTTTGCCCGCGGGAAGACCTCGATCGGAACTTCAGGCCCGTAACATTTTACAAGAGTCCTAGATAGACTGGGTAGGAAGGACTTATTTCCCTTGGCATAGAGGTCAATAACCAGGGGTCATAGATTTAAAGTAATTGGTAGAAGGAATAGAGGGGAGTCGGGAGGAATTATTTTCACCCAGAGGTGGAGGATGTCTGGAACTCACTGCCTGAAAGGATGAGAGATGCAGAAACTCTCATCGCATTTAAAAAGTACCTGGATATGCACTGCAGGGCTACGGACCAAGAGCTGGAAAGTGGGATCAGGCTGGGTAGCTCTTTTTCAGCCAGCACAGATGGGCTTAATGGCCTCCTTCTGTGCTGTAAATTTCCATGATTCTATGATCTCATCATCCTACACAATCCCTCGAAACGAGGATGACTTGCTTCCACGCCAAAAAGGGATGAGTTCACAGGTGTTTCAATGAAGGACCTAATATTCCAGATCCCGAACTACATCCTGAAGGGTGGGAGACGCCTGTGCGTGGATTTTTATAACGTGGGGTGGCCATTGCACACCAGCCACCACACGGGCTTGACAGAGCCAGGTCTTGGTCCAGTGGCAAGGGTTAGCCAACCTGCTCTGCTGCACGGACCTAGTGCGTATACATATCGCAGTGTGGGCTGGCCCGTGCTGCTTCTGGGCCCTCGCCTCTTCTGGCCCCGAACTCGCGCCTCTCCTGGGCCCCGATTACATCCCTCTACAATCTCTCGCCGCTTCTTTGCCCCGACCTCGCTGCTCCTGCTATATCTGCCCATGCTCCAATCACCGACCTGGACCTTGATGACTATATGGCTTGGCTACGCACTGGGTAAATACGCTGAGACCTCAGGGAAGCCTGCGGCAGCACTCTGAACCTATCCGCTCCTCCCTACAAAGGACTACCCCATAAAAAAACAGTTTCATTTCAGTCTGACATAGATTCAGTTCCATTGCGGAGTTGGCTGTTGCGGGGGTGGGGGGTGGGGTGGGTGGCCGGGGGAAATGATTCACGGTCTCTCAACCTGACAGGAAGGGATGACAAAATGGAGACCCGTGTGTAATGTATGCACTTGTAAGTATGCTCGCAGGTTTGTAGAGCTGTTGACACCGGTACACTCATGGCCTTCCGCGAGAGGTGGGCACCGGAGGGACTGGAGTGCATCGTTGCCCCTGGCAACCAAATTTTAATTTGATTTACATTACTGTAAAAGTTTTCAAGTGTTAATTTGTTGGTTCTAGTGCCCCTTTTAAGGGGAGACACTTGATTTGTAGTTTTACTAAAATAGTTGTAGAGCTGTTGAATGGTGAGTGGCTTAGCCAGTCACGTGATGTTCACAAGACTCAATAAAACCCCAGCCAGTTGGGTCTGAGTCATCCACGACGAGGTATGCAGTTGTGAGCCAAGTGGATGAACTGGTAATGTGTAGTGTGATTGTTAAACCTTTGTTAATAAACCAACTAGTTCTTAATAGCAATGGCCCAGAAATCCCGGTTTTCCCTTCCCGCTGGTGTTCGAATGGAATATAGAGAAAAATGCCGACCTGCCTGAAGCCTCTACGGCCACGCGAGATCCCTGTCCGGAGGCCTCTCCTGACTGCGCGTCGCAGCGCATGCAAGTCGGGATGTGCGCAGACCTGGAGCTGGAGTCACATGGCTCTGGACAGCCAATCAGGTGCAGTATATTCTCATTCATAATAATGGGAACTCCGTAAGTTGGAGTTCCCATTATTGTGAATGAGAAACAGCCCCAAAAACACTAATATACAATAATAAAAGATAGAAAAAAATGCACAACATATTTTTATTAATTTAAATTAAAGTTATGTATTTAAAAAAATATATATTTTCCCGATTTTTAAAAAAGTTTTTAAAATGATGCTTTAAAATAAACTTACCGTAGTGGGAAGCGATTTTAACAATAAAATGTGTTTTTATGACTTTATTTTAAAATGTTTTTGTGTATTTTAAAACTCTTATGCCTGTAACAGTAGGCTATGTGCCTGCTTTTTCGGGCGCAAGAGTTTTGAGGACATTTGCTGGGCAAGACATGGGTAAATCCCGCAATCTTGCCCTGGCAAATGTCCTCGCTCCCGAGATGTGGAGAATCCGGCAAGCCAGAAACTTGACAGATCAGAAAAGCTGTTTTTCAGCGCATGCGCATTGCACGCCAAAAATAGGCTTTTCCGATGCCTTCCCGGGTCCGTAGACACTCCGTACGGACCAGGGGAGGCTGCGATTTCCACATCAATGTGTTGCTATGAATGCTTACGCAAAGAACCCATGAAGCAAATACGTCACACTGTGAAAATCCGCCTCAAGGGAGCTGTTTCAACAAAATGAAGGCAGGGTGGCAGACTCCATGTGTTTGAACTGATAACGACAACTGCGGGGGTTTGGAGGGTGTGGGCGGGGTGGGGGAGATCTCGGGAGCAGAGCCCAGTGATTCCGGCAACCGACTGTAGAAGTAAGAGTAGAGACCGACCTCTGTAGATAGTAAAAAAACAGGGAACGTAAAGGTGCCTTTAAACATTCGCTGCCAGGCACCTAGAAACACAGGGTCAGTGTCCAGTCACTGACAATGCTGTGCTACATACTCTCTCTCCCCTGCACAATAGTCACAGGATGCAGCCATATGGAAGCACTTCACAGGAAGTCAGACCTTTTTGAAACTTAATAAGGAAGTGATTGTTAAAAAAAAACAGGTGCAGGGATGATTGCGCATAGTTTCTTTAATCGCTGTGGAACCACTATTATCCACCCTCCTGTTATCTGCCGTCCCCTCTATCTGCCATCCCCTTTATCCATGTGTGTGGGCTTTGGCTTTATCGCACAGCTTCTCTTGTCATTTGGATTTCATCTACTTTCCTTGGTGAGTTAATCTGCAAAATGTTTGTTATTGCGCATGTGCATTCGGTGTGTCATGTATGTCATGTGTGACTCTGAGTCCGAAGGCTGTGGGTTCCTAAACCCCACTCCCGATACCCGAGCGCAAAATTACAGTCCCTGTCACAGGTGGGACAGACAGCGGTTGAGGGAAAGGGTGGGTGGGGAGTCTGGTTTGCCGCACGCTCCTTCCGCTGCCTGCGCTTGGTTTCTGCACGCTCTCAGCGACGAGACTCGAGGTGCTCAGCGCCCTCCCGGATGCACTTCCTCCACTTCGGTCGGTCTTTGGCCAGGAACTCCCAGGTGTCGGTGGGGATGTTGCATTTTATCAAGGAGGCTTTGAGGGTGTCCTTGAAACGTTTCCTCTGCCCACCTGTGGATCATCTGCCGTGTAGGAGTTCCGAGTAGAGCGCTTGCTTTGGGAGTCTTGCTTTGGGAGTCGTGCATGTGGACAATGTGGCTCACCCAACAGAGCTGGTCGAGTGTGGTCAGTGCTTTGATGCTGGGATACAGTAGTGTGGCGACGATAGTACTGGATTATCATACCATCAGCTGTGTCTCAGTGGGCAGCACTCTCACCTCTGAGTCAGAAGGTCGTGGGTTCAAATCCCACTCCAGGGACTTGATTGAGCACATAAAAATCTAGGCTAACACTCCCAGTGCAGTGCTGAAGGAGTGCTGCACTGTCGGAGGTGCCGTCTTTAGGATGAGACGTTAAACCGAGGTCTCCGTCTGCCCTCTCAGGTGGATGTAAGGGATCCCACGGCACTATTTGAAGACGAGCAGGTGATTTTACCTGGTGTCCTGGCCAATATTTATCACTCAATCAACGTCTAAAACGGATGATCTGTTCACTATCACATTGGTGTCTGTGGGAGCTTGCTGTGCGCAAATTAGCTGCCGCATTTCTTAGATTACATCAGTGACTACATTCCCAAAAGTACTTCATTGGCTGCAAAGTGCTTTGGGAGGTTCTGAGGTCGTGAAAGACGCTATATAAATGCAAAGCCTTTCTGTTTTATTCATTCCTGAGTCAAGGATATTGCTGTACAATATGTGGAAACACATAATACAGGGATCTTGATTACCTACCAGTTTCTGTCATCACTGGGTGAAGGTCCTCTTGATTATAACAGAGGTTCTGCTGTATTTATGAAAATCAGAGGATGCAGCAGGGGAAACCTTTGGAGATTTAGTGAGAAAAACTGTGCTCGCTGATCTCCCGTGGCATTGCTGACAGGTAGACTGGGGTTTGAGTAAGTGGTGGCAATGGTTAACAGCTGACCTGAGCTGTGTTTAACCTGAACTATCCTCTTGAGGCCACTGCACAGGTCCTCCTTGTGAGGGTGTGCTCTAATTAGTCACACCCTGAGGTCAATTGGAGGATATTGCTGAGGGGAGTTTCGGCAATTGACAGCTGCTCGTAAATTCTACCCTTGGGGGCAGGCCATGTTGCCAAGGACAGAAAACCAGAGGGAACTAACTGGCTTTCTTTCTCTTTTCTTTTGTGTATGGGTGTGTGGGGAGAGTGCGTGAGAGTGTGTGGGTTTTATGTAAGTGTGCCGAGGGAGTGTGAGTGTGGGTAGTATGTGCGTGCGAGTGGAGGGAGTGTGAGTGTATGGGTAGTCATCATCATTGGTTGTCCCTTGTATCGAGGATGACTTGCTTCCACGCTGAAAAGGGATGAGTTCACAGGTGTTTCAATGAAGGACCTAATATTCCAGATCCCGAACTGCATGTTGAAGGGTGGAAGATGCCTGTGCGTGGATTTTTTTAACGTGTGGTGGCCGTTGCACATCAGCCACCACACGGGCTTGACAGAGCTAGGTCTTGGTCCAGTGGCAAGGATTAACCAAGACAACTGGAGACCTGCTCTGCTGCACGGACCTAGTGCACACACATATCGCAGTGTGGGCTGGCCCGTGCTGCCCCTGGGCCCTCGGCTCTTCTGGGCCCTGAATTCATGCCTCTCCTAGGCACCGATCACATCCCTCTAAGAAACTTGCCGCTCCTTTGCCCCGAGCTCGCCGCTCCTGCTGCACCTGCCCGCACTGCAGTCAGCCGTCGCCCTCCTGCAGCAGCACGCGCTGCTCCCTGCAGTGGCATGCCCCCCCACGCTGCTCCCTCTAATGGCCCCGGCCTGCTGATGGGTAGTATGTGCGTGTGAGAGGAGGGAGTGTGTGTGAGTGTGTAGGTTTTATGTAGTTGTGCCGAGGGAGTGTGAGTGTATGGGTAGTATGTGTGTGTGAGTGGAGGGAGTGTGTGTGCCGAGGGTGTGTGAGTGTATGAGTAGTATGTGTGTGTGAGAGGAGGGAGTGTGTGCGAGTGTGTAGGTGTGCTTTTATGCATTATCTTAACCCACTTGCCCCTCCTCCCAGCCTGCACCAACTTTGCTCCCGACTGTTCCCGACACCCCGGATGAAGCCAAACTCCAAGAAGACAAAAAGAACTCACTGCAACGAGCATGTCCGGGATCCAGTCACGCTCCTCAACATCTGTAAGGGAAAAGAGAGAGAAAAGGCTTCAGTGAGAACTTCATCGCATTTCACTCACATGCAGTTTTACACATTGCTAAACCCGCACACTGTCCCATTGTGTTTCCGGAAAAGCATTCCTGCTCCCACTGCTGTTGTGTTTAGTATTGGCCTTTGTTGTTAATTAACAGGATTTTTTTTTTTTAAATAGAGGTTTTATTTTCCCTCTGTTGTTTTTTTCCCTGTGCGTTTGTGGCATCTTAATGGAGTTGCCCCTAATTAATTCATAGCGATCCAAATAGATGTGAAATGGTTATCAGAAAAGAAAAGAAAGATCCCACGGTACTATTTGAAGAACCACAGGGAGGCCTTCTCCCCCGGTATCCTGGGCATTATTTATCCCTCAACCAACATTGCTAAAGCAGACCATCTGGTCATTAACTCATTGCTGCTTATGGGACCTTGCTGTGCGTAAATTGGTTGCCATCTTTCTGCTGTGCATGGGAGCTTGCTGTGCGCTAATTGGCTGCTGCGTTTCCCTACATTATAACAGTAGCTACACTTCAAAAGGTATTTCACTGGCTGTAAACCGCTTTGGGATGCCCTATTATCGTGAAAGGCGTGATATAAATTCAAATGCTTTCCTTAATATTTAAGGTGCTTACAATGCTGAAAAAAACCTGCAGCCAAATGCCATTGCTCAGGCACCTCTCCTTAGGCTACAGTTTGAACTATAAACAACCTAATTTGCCTTATTCCATTGCCAGAGGAGGTTTGCTGTTTTGTTGGCCTGGCAAACTGCCACTACTCTTGCCAACTCCATATGGTTCTGGTGCCTGATGGGAAACCACGCTGGATGGAAGAAAGAAAGAAAGATTTGCATTTACGTAGCGCCTTTCACGACCACCGGATGTCTCAAAGCACTTTACAGCCAATTAAGTACTTTTGGAGTGCGCCAGTGTAGCCTGAGGAAAAGAGTGTTCGAAGATCAGGCCCTCAAATCTACCACCAAGCTCATGGTCTACAGGGCTGTAGTAATACCTGCCCTCCTGTATGGCTCAGAGGCATGGACCATGTACAGTAGACACCTCAAGTCGCTGGAGATATATCACCAGCGATGTCTCCGCAAGATTCTACAAATCCCCTGGGAGGACCGACACACCAACTTCAGTGACCTCGTCCAGGCCAACATCCCCAGCATTGAAGCACTGACCACACTCGATCAGCTCTGCTGGGCAGGCCACATAGTGCCATGCCAGACACGAGACTCCCAAAGCAAGTGCTCTATGCGGAGCTCCTTCAAGGCAAATGAGCCAAAGGTGGGCAGCGGAAATGTTACAAGGACATCCTCAAAGCTTCCCTGATAAAGTGCAACATCCCCACTGACACCTGGGAGTCCCTGGCCAAAGACCTCCCTAAGTGGAGGAAGTGCATCCGGGAGGCCACTGAGCCCTTCGAATCTCAACGCCGAGAGCATGCAGAAATCAAGTACAGGAGCGGAAAGAGCGTGCGGCAAACCAGTCCCACCCATCCCTTCCCTCAACGACTATCTGTCCCACCTGTGACAGAATCTGTGGCTCTCGTATTGGACTGTTCAGCCACCAAAGAACTCACTTCAGGAGTGGAAGCAAGTCTTCCTCGATTCCGAGGGACTGCCTATGATGATGATGATGACTTTTGGAGTGCAGTCACTGTAGTAATGTAGGAAATCGCAGCAGCCAATTTGAACACAGCAAGCTCCCACAAACAGCAATGTGATAATGACCAGATAATCTGTTCTTTTGTTATGTTGATTGAGGGATAAATATTGGCCAGGACACCGGGGGTAACTCTCCTGCTCTTCTTCGAAATAGCGCCGTGGGATATTTTACGTTCACCTGAGAGAGCAGACAGGGCCTCGGTTTGACGTCTCATCCAAAAGGCAGCACCTCCGACATTGCAGCACTCCCTCAGCACTGCACTGGGAGTGTCACCATGGATTTTTTTGTTCAAGTCTTTGGAGTGGGACTGTGAATCCACAACCTTCTGACTCAGAGCCAAGTGTGCTCCCCACTGAGCTACAGCTGACACACTATGCAAATGCAAATGGAGGCAAGTGGGACCAGGAGGCTGGTGTCGCAACACTCTCCGAGAAGTGACATTGCAAAGTAAAAGTGGCCGTGGATTTTCTTTCGGGTTTTGCTGGTTTTGTTTAGGTGGAATCGCTAAAAGAGTTACAAAAAAGTATAATAAAAATGCTTTATTGGATAATAAAAGTTTAATGGGAAGGTTTGAATGTCTGCCTGGCTCAGTCCGGTAGCGGTATCATCTCTGAGTCAGAAGGCTGCGGGTTTAAATCCCATCCCGATCGCGGCTGATGCTTCAGTGCAGTGCCGAGGGAGAGCGGCATGGCCAGAGCTTGGATGAGCCATTAAACCGAGGCTCCGTCTGCCTGTGTAGCTGGACATCAAAGACCCTATGGCTTTATTGAATGAGCAGGGAGTTCTCCTGGTGTGCTGGTTAATATTCATCTCTCAACTAGCACCACCACGACAGATTACATGGTCATACGTCTGATTTGCTGTTTGTGGCCGCTAGCCTTCTTAGCCCACATTCATTCATTCATCGGCAATCCCTCGGAATTGAGGAAGACTTGCTTCCATTCTTAAAATGAGTCCTTAGGTGGCTGAACAGGTCCAATCTGAGAACCACAGTCCCTGTCACAGGTGGGACGGATAGTCGTTGAGGGAAAGGGTGGGTGGGACAGGTTTGTCGCACGCTCCTTCCGCTGCCTGCGCTTGCTTTCGTCGACGAGACTCGAGGTGCTCAGCGCCCTCCCGGATGCTCTTCCTCCACTTCGGGCGGTCTTTGGCCAGGGACTCCCAGGTGTCGGTGGGGATGTTGCACTTTATCAGGGAGGCTTTGAGGGTGTCCCTGTAACGTTTCCTCTGCCCACCTTTGGCTCGCCCTCACAGTGATTGCACTTCAAAGCTGTGTGAAAGCGTGAAAGTGTGGGGTGACGAGAGGCCTGGTAAGTGCATGTCTTTCTTTCAATTGCACCATGTGTTTGCTTGTGCGACAGCACATGTTGCACCTTCATTCCCGTTGGAATCTGTGCATGGCGCACTGCTGGAGGTGGTGTCAGCTTGGCAGACCAAAGGTCTTCTATTGTGGAGGTTGGAGCAGCGAACCAGAGAAGCAGAATATTAAAACCATCTTGTGTAACAGCCCCAATGGCTCAGTTGATATAGCCAGCGAGTAGCTGAGACTTATGGGGAGAAAATCGGGTCATTTGCGCCTGCCATTAGCCCCTCTTCCCCCCCCCCCCCCCCCATGGGCGCTAACGGGATGTAAATGGCTTTGCGACCAGGCGGGGCGCCACTCATGATTCCCGCTGTGGCGTTGCGCCCCGATTTCCTGCGCCCGGAGATCGTGACATCATCACCATGCACAGCACCCCATTAGCGCCCCAGACCCTAAATTGGGTATCGGCCCCCTGAAGCTGCGTCGGGCAATTACAGCAACAGCTCCAGGAGTCGTATACCGGGCGGCCGGCTGCTCACGGGGCGAAATTTAAAGGGGGGGTGCACTGCTGTTCATAAAATAAAATGGCCCGGTTCTTGTTGCCACTTTGGACACAGGGGGCCCGTGCCGCGATACATTGGAAAATAGTTCAGTACCTTGCGATCAGCAATTCCATACAATTCGCTTGGATGCTGACAGCAATTCCATACAATGCACTAGCGTGCATTTCATTTCAAGGTACAGTTTAGCTCAATCCGTAAATCACGTTACATGTAGTTCTGTGCAAATAAGGGTATTACATGGAGCAGATGAGAACAGGTTTACATTACATTCCAGGATACATTTCAATATCAATCACAAATCACGTTACATGGAGCACTATGTAGATGAAAGCAGTACACGGAACGGATGGGAATACATTTGCTTTTCTTTTCAAGTTACGGAACAGTGCAGAGACTTTCATTATACATGGCACAACACAGGTGTTTTTCAGTACGCGGTGCTCGCATGGCACCCCACTCCCCAGTGCTCCAGGTAAAGCCCTTTCATTAATTCAGAGTGTGCAGCTTGGGCTCTTCCCTTTAATTCAGGGAAGAGCCACTCCTGCACGTCTGCGCTACGCGACAAAACCAGCAAACCCGAAAGAAAATCCACGGCCACTTTTACTTTGCAATGTCACCTCCAGCAGAGTGTTGCAACACCAGCCTCCTGGGCCCACTCGCCTCCATTGGCATTTGCATAGTGTGTCAGCCGTGGCTCAGTGGGTAGCAGACTTGGCTCCGAGTCAGAAGGTTGTGGGTTTAAGTCCCACTCCAGAGACCTGAGCGGCCCAGTGCGTAGCGGTGCTGAGTCATTACATTCCAGTCATGCGCCCCGCTCCCGCCCTGGAAAGGAAGTGCAGCGCTTGATTCAGTCCCAATTTCTCGCAAAAGGCAAGACTTCTGCGCTTGGTGCCTTGCAAGTGTTACTTTCCCCAAAAGGTGCGCTCCAGAATTTTTAGCCCTTCGAGACTGTGAGGTTCCAGGTTAGATTCCTGGTCAGTGCAAAGTTCCAGTGCATAGGAGCTTGCACTCACCTGCATCAAATTTCATCTGCCTTAGCTCAAACTCTACAGCCCGCTTCAATTTAACATCATCTGCAAATCTGACCAGGTTGCATTGCGATTCTTCATCCAAGTCAGTTTATAGACAAGAAATAGCACAGGCCCAGCACCAATCCCTGGGCATTGCATGCAGCACTCCCCCCACCCCCCACCACAGGCCTGGCACTGTCTTAGCTCGCACCCATTGCTTCCTCTCTTTCAGCCACTTCCCTATCCATTCTCCAAGTATCTGAGTCAGAAGGTTGTGGGGTCAAGTTCCAGAGACTTGAGCACAAAATCCAGGCTGACACTCCCAGTGCATTACTGAGGGAGTGCTGCGCTGTCGGAGGTGCCGTCTTTCGGGTGAGATGTTAAGCCGCAAGGCCCCGTCTGCCCTCTCAGGTGGATGTAAAAGATCCCATGGCACTATTTCAAAGAAGAGCAGGGGAGTTATTCCTGATGTCCTGGGCCAATATTTATCCCTCAATCAACATAACAAAAACAGAATATCTGGTCATTATCACATTGCTGTTTGTGGAAGCTGCCGCATTTCCCACATTACAACAGTGACTACACTTCAAAAAGTACTTCATTGGCTGTAAAGCGCTTTGGGATGTCTGGTGATCATGAAAGGTGCTATATAAATCCAAGTCTTTCTTTTTTAAGCTTGTGTTGCAAACTTCCATATTTATTTTTGCAATTAGTTCATGGAAAAGCTTTTTTATTTATAAACAAGACAAAGTATAGTAAAGGAAGCTGTTTGAAGGCATTTATTTTCATACAGAAGGTTATTAGAACAATGGATCACCATCATACAGATAGCTATTGGGGCAGAGACTATACACTCTTTATACTGGGCATGGTGGCGTATTGGCTATGTTGTTAGATTAATAATCCCGAGGCTTCGATTAATGATCCAGAGACATGAGCTCAAATCCCACCATAAGCACTTGAGAATTTAAATTCAGTTAATTAATGAAACTATTGGATTGTGGTAAAAACCCATCTGGTTCACTAATATCCTTCAGGGGAGGAAATCTGCTGCCCTTACCTGGTCTGGCCTATATGTGACTCCAGACCCCACAGCAATGTGGTTGACTCTTAACTGCCCTTGGAGTTTGTACCAAGCCGTGACAAAGTATCACCTCACGGACTGCAGAGGTTCAAGAAGGTGGCTCATGATGGCCTTCTCACGGCTGATTAGAGGATGGGCAATAAATGCTAGCCTTGGCAGTGATGGCCACATCCCGTGAATAAATATAAGAAAGTTCCTGCAGGTGTGTGGCAGGAGCTAGCATTCCACACATCTTTTACATTCTAAAGCAGCTCTTTGCACTACGACCCCAATGCGTAACCTGATGCTTTATACAACAAGGAGGTTGCTGCATATTGCAGAAGAAATCAGTTACTCTGCTGCAGTTTACGTTTTAATTTCAACGTGTAACAAAGTGTTTATCTGAAGAGGAAACAAAAGGGGAGAAAATTCACGCCCAGCTGTAGCCGGGGCTCTTTCCTTGGCTGTCTAACCGTTGCCTGTCACTATGACGCTACTTAATTCAGATTCCGGCTCCCTCCCAAGCTACTGTGGAGGACCCAACCATCCCTGAATTTATAGGCTCGTCCTTGTATCTGGACGTTTGACAGCTTGGCAAAAAAGCCGGGGGGGTGGGGAGTGGGGGAGGGAGGTGTGTGGTGGAGGAGAATTTTTTATACGCAGCGAGTTGTCGTGATCTGGAAGTGCGCTTCCTGAAAGGGTGGTGAAAGTGGATTCAATAACAACTTTCAAAAGGGAAGTGGACAAATTTGCAGCGATACGGGGGAAAAAGCAGGGGGGAGTGGGACTAATTGGAGAGCTCTTTCATAGAGCCGGCACAGGTATGATGGGCTGAATGGCCTCCTTCGTCCTGCCTAAATCTATGAACAAATGTCAGGACAATCAAAATCCTGGAAGGCAATACTTCCTTTGCTGCTGTCACCAAGGAAAGCAAGTAGCCAAGGTTGGTTAGAAGAAGAGAAAAAAAAAAGACTTGCATTTATATAGCGCCTTTCATGGCCTCAGGACGTCCCAAAGCCCCTTACAGCCAATTAAATACTTCTTGATGTGTTGTAATGTAGGGCAACGCGCACAGCAAGCTCCCACAAACAGCAATATGTTTCATTGAAGGATAAAGGTTGAGGGATAAATATCGGCCAGGACACCGCGATTAACTCCCCAGCTCTTCTTCAAAACAGTACCATGTGATCTTTTACATCCACCTGAGGGGGGGCAGATGGGGTTTCAGTTCAACATCTCATCCGAAAGATAGCACCTCTGACAATGTAGCACTCCCTCAGCACTGCACTGGAGTGTCAGTCTCGATTATATACTCAGGTCTCTGCAGTGGGACTTGAACCCACAACCTTCTGACTCAGAAGCAAAAGTGCGGCCCACTGAGCCACACCTGACACATGCCGATGAGTAGATATTCTCAGTTTCCTTCATTTACCTTGGTCCTCCTTCTGTGTTGTAAGATTCTATGCTTCTAAATGGACTTTTCTCATGCCTAGTTCTCTTATGTTGATCAAGTATAGCATACAGGATGTCTTTGATCTCCAACTCAGAATGCAAGGTGAAGCCTTCAATTGGTTCCAGGAAAAGAGGGTTGTCCTATGAGGAGAGATTGAGTAGAATGGACCTGTACTTTCTGGAATTTAGAAGAATGAGAGGTGATCTCATTGACACATGCAAGAATCTGAGGGGGATTGACAGGGTAGATGCTGAGAGGTTGTTTCCCCTGGCTGGAGAGTCGAGAACTAGGGGGCATAGTCTCAGGATAAGGGGTCGGCCATTTAGGACTGTGATGAGGAGAGATTTCTTCACTCAGAGAGTTGTGAATCTTTGGAATTCTCTACTCCAGAGGGCTGTGGATGGTGAGTTGTTGAGTATTTTCAAGGCTGAAATCGATAGATTTTTGGTCTCTAAGGGAATCAAGGAATATGGAGATCGGGCGGGTAGGTGGAGTTGAGGTGGAAGATCAGCCATGATCTATTGAATGGTGGAGCAGGCTCGAGGAGCCATATGGCCGACTCCTGCTCCTATTTCTTATGTTCTCAATGTCGGGTCAGCTGTGGCTCAGTGGGCAGCACACTTGCCTCTGAATCAGAAGTTTCTTGGTTCAAGTCCCACTCCTGTCTTTCGTACATTACAACATTGATTATACTTCAATAATACTTAATTGGCTGTAAACTGCCTTGTGATGTCCTGAGCTTGTGAAAGCACTATATAGAGTTCTCTCTTTCTGAATGGAGGACAACAAACTTGATATAACTCCTTGGGTGTTGACAATTCTCTACTAACATGTATGTAATGTATTTGCTTCAAAGGTTCTTTGCTTAAGCATTCATAACAACACATTGCTATTGAGAACTAGTTGGTTTATTAACAAAGGTTTAACAATCGCACTACACATTATCACTTCATCCACGAGGCTCACGACTGCATACCTCATCGTGGATGACCTAAACTCAACTGACTGGTGTTTTATTGAGTCTTGTGAACATCACGTGACTGGCTAAGCCAATCACAATTCAACAGATCGACACTATTTTTGTAAAACAATAAATCAAACACCTCCTTTTAAAGGGGCACTAAAATTGACAAATTGAACAAATTAAACTTTTGACGTTATTATATCAAATTAAAATTTGGTTGCCGGGGGTGATGATGCACTCCAGTCCCTCCAGTGCCCAACTCTCGCGGAAGGCCACGAGCGCACCGGCGGACACCGCGTACTCCATCTCCAGGGACACCCTGGCTCGAACGTAACCACGGAAGAGAGGCAGGCAGTCGACCTCCTCGACCGCCCGCTGCCTGGACCGGTTGATGGCCCCCTTGGCCAGGCCCAGGAGCAGTCCGACCTGCCCGCTCCCCTCCGCACAGGGTGCCCAAAGATCAGGAGCGTGGGACTGAAGTGCAACCAGAATTTGAGGAGTAGCCCCTTCAAATATTGGAATAGGGGCTGCAACCTCACACACTCAACATAAACATGGAACATAGACTCCTCCAGACCGCAGAAATTACAGGCGGCCTGGGAGTCCGTGCATCTACTTAAAAACCTATTGCAAGGGACTGCTTCATGCAACACCCTCCAGGCCAAGTCCCCAATAGATAAAGGGGACTCCCATGTAGAGAGCAGTCCATTGGGAACTCCCACCCCCTCCGGACGGCAAGATTGTGCGCCATGGTGTGTCGGGACGGCAGACAAGGATGCCAAAGTGGAGTGTGCAAGAGCAGCCCGTACAGAGTACTTAAGGAGGTGGCCTTGGAAATAGCGGATGCATTGACAGTCATTTTCCAACATTCCATAGACTCTGGATCAGTTCCTATCGAGTGGAGGGTAGCCAATGTAACCCCACTTTTTAAAAAAAAGGAGGGAGAGAGAAAACAGGGAATTATAGACCGGTCAGCCGGACATCAGTAGTGGGTAAAATGATGGAATCAATTATTAAGGATGTCATAGCAGCGCATTTGGAAAGAGGTGACATGATAGGGAAATCATGCTTGACAAATCTTCTGGAATTTTTTGAGGATGTTTCCAGTAGCGTGGACAAGGGAGAACCAGTTGATGTGGTGTATTTGGACTTTCAGAAGGCTTTCGACAAGGTCCCACACAAGAGATTAATGTGCAAAGTTAAAGCACATGGGATTGGGGGCAGTGTGCTGACGTGGATTGAGAACTGGCTGGCAGACAGGAAGCAAAGAGTAGCAGTAAATGGGTACTTTTCAGCATGGCAGGCAGTGACTAGTGGGGTACCACAAGGGTCTGTGCTGGGGCCCCAGCTGTTTACATTGTACATTAATGATTTAGAAGAGGGGATTAAATGTAGTATCTCCACATTTGCGGATGACACTAAGTTGGGTGGCAGTGTGAGCTGCGAGGAGGATGCTATGAGGCTGCAGAGTGACTTGGATAGGTTAGGTGAGTGGGCAAATGCATGGCAGATGAAGTATAATGTGGATAAATGTGAGGTTATCCACTTTGGTGGTAAAAACAGAGAGACAGACTATTATCTGAATGGTGACAGATTAGGAAAAGGGGAGGTGCAAAGAGATCTGGGTGTCATGGTACATCAGTCATTGAAGGTTGGCATGCAGGTACAGCAGGCGGTTAAGAAAGCAAATGGCATGTTGGCCTTCATAGCGAGGGGATTTGAGTACAGGGGCAGGGAGGTGTTACTACAGTTGTACAGGGCCTTGGTGAGGCCACACCTGGAGTATTGTGAACAGTTTTGGTCTCCTAACTTGAGGAAGGACATTCTTGCTATTGAGGTTCACCAGACTGATTCCCGGGATGGCGGGACTGACCTATCAAGAAAGACTGGATCAACTGGGCTTGTATTCACTGGAGTTCAGAAGAATGAGAGGGGACCTCATAGAAACGTTTAAAATTCTGACGGTTTTAGACAGGTTAGATGCAGGAAGAATGTTCCCAATGTTGGGGAAGTCCAGAACCAGGGGTCACAGTCTAAGGATAAGGGGTAAGCCATTTCGGACCGAGATGAGGAGAAACTTCTTCACCCAGAGAATGGTGAACCTGTGGAATTCTCTACCACAGAAAGTTGTTGAGGCCAATTCACTAAATATATTCAAAAAGGAGTTAGATGTAGTCCTTACTACTAGGGGGATCAAGGGGTATGGCGAGAAAGCAGGAATGGGGTACTGAAGTTGCATGTTCAGCCATGAACTCATTGAATGGCGGTGCAGGCTCGAAGGGCCGAATGGCCTATTCCTGCACCTATTTTCTATGTTTCGACAGGAAACCCCTCCGCGCAGAACTGAAAGGCACGGAGGGGATTTCCCGGAGGAGGCTCAAGTTGTGAGGCGCCGGCACCCGAGGGAGGTCTCAAGTTGTGAGACGCTGCAACAACTCCACAAAGCTGTGAGCATACTGACAGGTGCATACATTACAGTGTCCATGTGACCATTCCTTGTGTGGTCCTAGAGAGTGGGGTTTGGCATGCAATTTAACTGTAGCGGGTGTCACAGCTAAGCCCAATCATCCTCACTGGATGTCCACACACACGGACACTTTCTGGCCAGGATCTCTGGTTTGTGATCTGGAGCAGGAATCTTGGCAATTCTTTTCCCCCTCCGTGGTGCATGGGCCAATTATAGTGTCCCAAAACACCACTCCATCTTTGATCAGCTAACTTGGCACAGATTGTGGATTAAACCTGGGAGCTTCCTATTTCATAGGATCGAAGGGGTGACGCAACTGAGGTGTTTAAGATGATTAAAGGATTTGATAGAGAGAAACTATTTCCTTTGGCGGGGGAATCCAAAACAAAGGGGTATCACCTTAAACAACTCCCTCCACCACCGGTGCACCGTGACTGCAGTGTGCACCATCTACAAGATGCACTGCAGCAACTCGCCAAGGCTTCTTCGACAGCACCTCCCAAACCCGTGACCTCCACCGCCTAGAAGGCTTTAGCGGGGCCAGCCAGTCTTCTCCTGTACGCCCGAGTCTGCAGTCGAGCTGAGGAGCTTTAACAGAGTTCCTCCCGCGAGCATCTGTAGAGTTCTTCTTGAGGCCGACATATGTTTTGAGTTGGACACAGCTGTAACTCCCATTTGGTGATGTAGTAGCGTGGTCACCAGTGACTTATAAATGCCAATGTGAAGGCTTGATACTGCCGGGTCCTGTGCGTACTTGTCCTGCAGAACAGACTGGGAATGAAAAACCATTTCCAAAGTCCTTTCCGGTCTGAAACTTGGCCCATTTGGATTTATCCACATCCTTCTGGATTTGTTCGATTGCAAATTAAATCGGACAATTGGAATCTAAAAGGGGGCTAAAGTTGTGATTTTTTTCCCCCAACAGGGAGCTTTGGATTTGAAGGGTTCCAATGGCCTGCATCCTTCCCCAAAGCCTCATTGGTTGGGTCGCTCTTCCCACTGGCTCCGAGCCAAGAAGGTCCCTGAGGTTTGGCTCCTTTTCTGTGCTGCGTTTACTGACCTCAGCTGGAGCAACCATCGGATTCAATGTCCCAGGAAATATAGAGGGGAAAGAGAGTCAGCCATTAGTGGGTTCAGTGGGCAGCACACTCGCCTCTGAGTCAGAAGGTTGTGGGTTCAAGTCCCACTCCAGGGTCTTGAGCACAAAAATCTAGGCTGACACTCCCAGTGCAATGTTGAGGGAGTGCTGCACTGTCGGAGATGCCATCTTTCGGATGAGACGTTAAATCGAGGCCACGTCTATCCTCCCAGGTGGACGTAAAAGATCCCATGGTACTATTTTTTGAAGAAGAGCTGGGGAGTTATCCCTAGTGTCCTGGGGCCAATATTTAGCCCTCAATCAACATAACAAAAAAACCCAGATTATCTGGTCATTATCATATTTCTGTTTGTGGGAGCTTTCTGTGCGCAAATTGGCTGCCACGTTTCCCACATTACAACAGTGACTACAGTCCAAAAGTACTTAATTGGCTGTAAAACGCTTTGCAACGTCCGGTGGTTGTAAAAGGCGCTATATTAATGCAAGTCTTTCTTGAATTCCCTCGACACTGTGTTCTACAATATCACAAGAAGCCAATCGCCCGATGCTGCTCTCATGTGGTTCCAACAGCGGTCTATTGACCAATATCTGTCCAAAAGGACAGGCTTTCCTGCAGTACCTCTGTCCAGGCTCTCAGTGACTGGTCATTCGATGGGCTGCATCTGAGAATAGTCTGGGTAACTCGTGCTCTGATTTCCCATCCTCTGCGTAGTGAAGCCTTGGCTTTCAGTCAGGTGCTCACCTGGACAGCTCATAAGAACATAAGAAATAGGAGCAGGAGTCGGCCATTTGGCCCCTTGAGCCTGTTTCGCTATTCAATAAGATCATGGCTAATCTGATCATGGACTCAGCTCCACTTCCCTACCCGTTCCCCATAACCCTTTACTTCCTAATCTCTCAAAAATCTCTATCTCCGCCTTAAATATATTCAATGACCCAGCCTCCACAGCTCTTTGGGGCAGAGAATTCCATAGATTTATAACCTTCTGAGAGAAGAAATTTCTCCTCATCTCAAATTTAAATGGGCGGCCCCTTATTCTGAGACTATGTCCCCTAGTTTTAGTTTCCCCTATGAGTGGAAATATCCTCTCTGCATCCATCTTGTTGAGCCCCCTCATTATCTTATAAGTTTCGATAAGATCACCTCTCATTCTTCTGAACTCCAATCTCCAATGAGTAGAGGCCCAACCTACTCAACCTATCTTCATAAGTCAACCCCCTCATCTCCGGAATCAACCTAGTGAACCTTCTCTAAACAGCCTCCAATGCAAGTTGGAGATCAGTGTGCCTCTGCAACGTAACATATCGGTAGGTCAACCCTACCCACGAGTGGTCGGCCCATGAAGCCTCCTCTTTAATGAATCGGAGCATTACCAATCCATCTGCAGTGTTCTTCAATATTCCCAAGTTTTTAATGCAGACTCAGAGCTCAGTCAACATCAGGCTAACCAACGAACTGACTTAAAATGCTTGGGCAAGTGGTTAAGTACATGAATACTCTTAAAAAAAAAATTTAAAAAAAATCCCTAAATTGGCCTGGGTTTTTATCTGTTTTTTGCCTCTCCCAGGAGATCACATGGCTCTGGTTGGGGTGGAGTGCAGAATGTTTCGGTGCAAGGGGTGTCACAGTTGTATGGAGCGGACTGGTTGGGCCGGGTGCTCTTTACCTCTCCGCCATTGTTCATTGTTTGTAGGTTTAGATGTAACCTTCAGGGCTGCTGACCGAGGGCCGCGAGGCTCTTTGTCGGCCGGCGTGGACACGATGGGCCGAAATGGCCTCCTTCTGCGCCGTAAATTTCTATGTTTCTAAAACCCAAAAGGTTATTAGCCAACTTGCGTTGACCTGACCTGAAGCCGTTCTGTTCCCTGCTTAGCTCCCCGTACCTTGTACCAATTACACGGAGATGAAGTTGCTTTGTTTGTACATGAGTATTGTGTCTGCACTTTGATCTCGCGATGTCAACTCTGCGTCTATACCTTGAACACGTCAGCTGACACCACACAAGGAATCATACTGAACTCTGGCCGAGGACAACGCTTTGTCAGACGGTGCTAATTACTGTTAGCCCCCACCACCCCACAATTCTCTCCCCCCCCCCCCCCCCCCCAGCTGATGAGGCTGACAGCCACTTGGGCATGATCCCACAGGCCCAGGCTCACTCAAAGGCCTCCTCTTCAAGTCTGCCATGAAGACATGCAGGAAAGAAGGAAGAACAGAAAATACTCTGAAAAATGGAAGTTCACACTCAAAATATACAGGTTAATGCCCTGTGGGGAACCTATTTGTGCTGGTGAAGGGATTAGAGGTGCTGGAAGGTGTGTCTGTTTATCCTTCGTGAAAACAAATCATCTTTTCTTCAGTCATTTTATCAAGAGCAATGTTACCCCTTGGAATTAGAGTATTTGATGCTCCCACAGGCAGCTACTAAAGAAATCTGAGATGGACAAGACACAAGAAGACCCGATAATCTCATTCCAGCCACCACTGCTGATTTCTCATACCTTAGCTGACCTGGCTCCACGGGACCTTTGTGAGCTTGACATACCCAGGAGACGTCTTTATTCGAGCTGTGACTGCACTTATGGCTGTCAATAATCCAAGCTGAAGTGTTGTCAACAATAACAGCAGCACATCTGAGCCGAGGCCCTCTTTGACGGGGATTATCCAGGCCAGGGTCAGCAGGCCTCGGCTTTTGCTCTTTGTTTGTATTTCAGCTTTCTTTCCTCTTTTTCGGGTACAGTTCCAAAGGGCCGCAAACGCTCTGAGCCCACTCAGATCGCGTGCCTTTCCCGATGTCCGCACAGGAGCACTTATTAGCAGGTGGGTCAACGGATAGCAGGGCGACCATATTTTCTAAACCAAATCAGGGGACACACAGGGTGGGAGCGCAGGACGGAAAATGTAGCTTGACCAGCGTAGCGAAGCTAAAAGTTTTAGTGGCCTATTTTTTAAACAGTTGCACATACACACTACAAAAAGGAAAGAAAGAAAGATTGATTTGGATTTATATAGCGCCTTTCACGACCATCATCATCATTATCATAGGCGGTCCCTCGAAAGGAGGATGACTTGCTTCCACGCCAAGATTAAAGGACGAGTTCACAGGTGTTTCAATGAAGGACCCGAACTACATCCTGAAGGGTGGAAGATGCCTGTGCGTGGATTTTTTTTAACGTGTGGTGACCGTTGCACACCAGCCACCACACGGGCTTGACAGAGCTAGGTCTTGGTCCAGTGGCAAGGATTAACCAGGATGACTGGAGACCTGCTCTGCTGCACGGACCTAGTGCTCACACATATCGCAGTGTGTGCTGGTCCGTGCTGCCCCTGGGCCCTCGGTCCCGAACTCGCGCCTCCCCTAGGTCCCGACCACGTCCCTTCACAGTCTCTCACCACTCCTTCGCCCCGACCTCGCTGCTCCTGCTGTATCTGCCACGCTCCAATCACCGACCTGGATCTTGATGATGTCACTCTTCACAGCCGTCGCCCTCCTACACTGGACGTCTCAAAACGCTTTACACCCAATGAAGTACTTTTGGAGTGTAGTCACTGTTGTAATGTGGGAAACGCGACAGCCATTTTGCGCACAGCAAGCTCCCACAAACAGCAATGTGATAATGACCAGATAATCTATTTTTGAAATGTTGATTGAGGGATAAATATTGGCCAAGGACACCGGGGATAACTCCCCTGCTCTTCTTTGAAATAGTGCCGTGGGATCTTTTACGTCCATTTGAGAGCGCAGATAGGGCCTCAGTTTAAACGCAAAACAAATGTGCATATAATTACCGTGGATGTGATGGCATACTATTGAAGTGCATTCAGACACCGATTATAAATAATGCAATAACTCTGTTCAGTCCCTTGACCTGAAACTATGATTATGGCTAAGAGTACGATATGCGTATATTCGAATGAATATGGCTCTAGTCTATTTGGGGATGTCATATGTGAACCAGGGGCGTCTTCTGGGGACATTGTTCGCCTGGGGACGCAGTACATCATCCGGGGACTGTTCCCGGAAAACAGGGATGTACACTCACACTACTGGACAGTGGAACGGGCAGGAAATTTCCGACTCTAGCCCAGGTCTGCGCAGGCTAACTTTAGTCCTTCGAGAGCGAGACCAAGTGTGGAGTCTGGGATAGGAGGGAAAGCACTTGCAAAAGAGGGCGTCTCACCTTCACCAAGGAGTTAAATAGGATCCTTAATAACCATACTGCTGAGAAAAGGGTTTTTAGTAATACTATTGGTAAATAGCAATAAAACACAAGTATTAAAATTAATCGCCTCGCTTTTCTGTTGTAACCTACTCCAGCACAATTGCCTCCTTCAACCCCGAACTCTCCATTCCTCGGAGCTCGGTCTCATCTACAGCCCCTCACTCCCACCCCGCCCCCCACTTCACCCCACCACAGATGGTTGTGCCATCAGCCACTTAGTCCCCTCCCTCTTTGAATAGCCTTCAAAAGGGAATTTGATAAATATTTGAAGGAGAAAGAAATTGCAGGGACATGGGGAAAGAGGGAGGTGGCGGGGGGGGGGGGAAACGAGCTGGGTTGCACTTCGAAAGAGCCGGCACCGATTCGATGGGCCGAATGGCCTCCTTCTGCGCTGCACCCTACTAAACCCCTCCGCTTTTCCACCTCCCTCAGGTGTCTCGTCGCTGTTTGTTGGACCTCGCTGTGCGCAAATCGGCTGCTGCGCTCCCCGACGTTTCAACAGGGACTGTACCCACGCTCAGGATTTCCTGAGCTTGTGACAGGCGCTCTATAAATGCAAGACCTTTCCTTTCCGTTCAGGAGAGCAATAGAGGGAGAGAAAGTCCAAAGCCGAGTGGTCACGTTTACAGCCTGTCGGTAAAGTCAGCTTTTCCTCGATGACTTGCCTCATTCTTGTGAACAGCTCACGACCGAAGAATGTTCAAGCTAGTCCGGCTTCTCAACAATTCTCAGACGACTGACTCATTTTGGCAATTGTCAACAACTCTCGAATCCACCCCTCCCCCCCCCTCACCGCAACCCCAAGCCCAAGCCAGAGACCCCAAAGACAAGCGTCTGCTTCACACAGAAGCTGTTAATTAGTCTAGTTTCCATGATTTGTTGGCACCTTGTAAAGACAAAGAAAGGTTTTTGTCGACCCATTTTAATAGTTGCTGGATGTTGTGTATGTGTGTGTTGACGAACTGCTGGCACGGTGTGTCGAAGCATTTATAGCACTTTTACCCAGTTAAAATGTGGGGCCGGTTTTATAAGAATGCACAGCAGGCCGAGAATCTTTGCCTCATATCAGGAAATCGCGGCTTTTTTTTTTAACCCCTCCTCTTGATCTTATGTATTTTTTTGTCTCTCTCTTTCCCAGGGCAGCTGGTAATAATTCCGCCATTCACACACTATCCAGGCTCATCTTTTTCTAACTTCTGCCATTACCATCTCAAGTTGGCCCAACATCCCTTTTGTCTCTCAAATCTCTCCTGCCTTCCACCCTATCACAGACCTTCCCTTTTGTTCTTTCCTCCCCTCCCCCTCTCAGTGCTCCTTAAGAATCTGTTCATATCGAACGTTCGCCAGTTCTGACGAAGGGTCACCGACCTGAAACGTTAACTCTGTTTCTCTCTCCCCAGATGCTGCCTGACCCGCTGAAATTTCCAGCAATTTCTGTTTTCATTTCTGGAAATCGCAGGTTTGCTGACTACAGCTTTCCTCCGGGAGCACTCGTTTGTAAAATTGGGCCTCCCCCGTTCTTCCCAGTGGCCTACTTTAGCGAAGGTGGCTTGTTAACGCTGGAGATATCACCAGCCGTGGCTCAGTGGGTGGCATTCGCGCCTCAGAGTCAGAAGGTTGTGGGTTCAAATCCAACTCCAGAGACTTGAGCACAAAATCTAGACCGTCACTCCCAGTGCCAGTACTGAGGGAGTGCTGCACTGTTGGAGGTGCCGTCTTTCGGAAGAGATACCCTCTCGGGTGGATCTAGAAGATCCCGTGGCCGTATTTCTCCCCAATGCCCTGGCCAATATTTATCCCTCAACCAATACCACTAAAATCAGGTTATCTGGTTATTATCACCTTGCTGTTTGTGGGAGCTTGCTGCATGCAAGTTGGCTGCCGTGTTTCCTACATTACACCAGTGACTACACTCCAAATGTACTTTATTGGCGGTAAGGTACTTTGGGACGTCCTGAGGTCATGAAATGTGCTACACAAATGCAAGTCTTTCTTCTAGATTGTTCTGTGCTTGTGGGAGGCCAATTCAGTCGAACAGAAACGTGCTTTTCCTCACTGCTTCAGTAGGTTTGGAAGTTCTATAGGCAGCCGATTGGGAGACTCCCGACAACGCAGGTGATGCTCACAGGTTTGTAGAGCTATTGTGGCGCCAGAAGAGTTGGCACGGCACCTAAACTGGGCCAATGTCTGGCTCGCGACCAAGGCCATCGAGTCGCTAAAAACAGCGCTGGGCCCTGACCCCGTTAGGTGTGTCGAGGAGGCTCAAACACGTGGGGAGATCCCGTCCGAACTGACCCCCGTCTGGACGGAATTCCTCATCAGCGCCAAGCCCCGGAACCTCCATCGGGAGCCGGCACCTCACAACTTCAGCCTCCTCCGGGAAATACCCTCCATGCCTTTCAGTTCTGCGTGGAGGGGATTCCTGTACGGGCTGCTCTTGCACACTCTCCACTTTGCCATCCTCGTCTGCCGTCCTGACACACCATCTTGCCATCCAAAGGAGGAGAGGGTCCCCCAATGGAGTGCTCTCTATGAGGGAGTCCTCCCTTTATTTATTGAGGACTTGGCCTGGAAGGTGTTGCACGGGGCAGACACGTGCAATAAGTTTTTAAGTCGGTTCACGGACTCCCAGGTTGCATTTTCTGTGGTCTGGAGGAGTCCGTGTTCCATGCTTATGTTCAATGTGTGAGATTGCAGCCCCCTCTTCCATTATTTGAAGGGGCTGCTCCTCAATTTTTGGCTGCACTTCAGTCCCACGCTCCTGATCTTTGGGCACCCAGTGCGGAGGGGAGTGGGCAGGTCGGAAGGCTTCCTCGGAGGGCTGCTCCTGTGCACGGCCAAGGTGGCCATTAACCGGTCCAGGCAGCGGGCGGTCGAGGGGATCGTTCAGCCCGACTGCCTGCCTCTCTTCCGCGGTTACGTTCGCGCCAGGTTGTCCCTGGAGATGGAGTACACGGTGTCCACCAGTACGCTCACGGCCTTCTGCGAGATGTGGGCACCGGAGGGACTGGAGTGCACCATCACCCCGGCAACCAAATTCTAATTTGATTTAGCACTGTTCCCAGTTCATTTCTAAATGTGTGGGATCTAATGCCCTTACCAAAAGGGGGCACTTGATTTAAAGTTATGTTCAAAATAGTTGTAGAGCTGTTGCACTGTGAGTGGCTTAGCCAGTCACGTGATATTAACAAGATCATGGACTCAGGTTCACTTCCCCGCCCGCTCCCCATAATCTCTTAATCCCTTATCGGTTAAGAAACTGTCTATCTCTGTTTTAAATGTATTCAATGACCCAGCTTCCATAGATCTCTGAGGCAGTGAATTCCACAGATTTACAACCCTCAGAGAAGAAATTCCTCCTCATCTCAGTTTTAAATGGGCGGCCCCTTATTCTAAGATCATGCTCTCTAGTTCTAGTCAACCCCCATCAGTGGAAACATCCTCTCTGCATCCACCTTGTCAAGCCCCTTCATAATCTTATACGTTTCGATAAGATCATCCCAAGAAGGTTCACAGGAGCGTAATCAGATTAAAAAAGTGACACCGAACCAAAGAAGGAGACATTAGGACAGACCGACCAAAAGCTTGGTCAAAGAAGTAGGTTTAAGGAGCTTTTTAAAGGAGGAGCGAGAGTGGAGAGGTTGAGGGAGGGAGTTCCACAGTTTAAGGCCAAGGCAGCTGAAGGTATGGCCACCATTGGTGGGGTGAAGCAAGACGATGATATACAGAGTCGGAGTACAATGGTCAGCTGCAATTCCTGCCTGGTCAGGGCCATGCTGTTGACTTTTACTGCCCACTGATGTGGGGTAGCCAGGCACCTGGTTGTACAAACCATCAGAACCATGAGGGACGGGCACTAACTGCTCACTAGCCAGCATCGCCCGCATGCCAACTGTTATGTCCAGAATAAAGTAATGCGATGGAGTACTGTAGACGTGAGTAACTGTGACCTTAGTCTCTTTATTCTAACTCCAGAGTCTTGGTACAGCATGGGAGACCTGCTTATATACAGTTATCCCAAGGGATACTGGGATCTCTTGGGACTCCAATAGATACACCCTCTCGTGGTGGTAGAATGCTGGTTACATAGGGTTGCATACATAACACCAACGACAATGAGTTGTGGGAACGGTAAACCCTTAGATTGAACAGATTGAGGCTTTTTTCTTCAGAAAGAAGAAGACTTAGAGGTGACCTGATGGAGGTCTTTAAAATGATGGATGTTCAAACAGATGTGTAGAGGATGTTTCTACTTGCGAGAGAACGTTTAAAATTCTGACGGGTTTAGACAGGTTAGATGCAGGAAGAATGTTCCCAATGTTGGGGAAGTCCAGAACCAGGGGTCACTGTCTAAGGATAAGGGGTAAGCCATTTAGGACCGAGATGAGGAGGAATTTCTTCACCCAGAGAGTGGTGAACCTGTGGAATTCTCTACCACAGAAAGTAGTTGAGGCCAATTCACTAAATATATTCAAAAG
Source organism: Pristiophorus japonicus (assembly GCF_044704955.1). Classification (NCBI taxonomy): domain Eukaryota; kingdom Metazoa; phylum Chordata; class Chondrichthyes; family Pristiophoridae; genus Pristiophorus; species Pristiophorus japonicus. The sequence continues at coordinate 10,154,034 of NC_091994.1, forward strand.
GGAGTTAGATGAAGTCCTTACTACTCGGGGGATCAAGGGGTATGGTGAGAAAGCAGGAATGGGGTACTGAAGTTTCATGTTCAGCCATGAACTCATTGAATGGCGGTGCAGGCTAGAAGAGCTGAATGGCCTGCTCCTGCACCTATTTTCTATGTTTCTATGTCTATGTAATCCAAAACTAGGGGCCATAAACACACGATTGTTAATAATAAATCCGATAGGGAAATAAGTCTTTACGCAGAGTGGTTAGAATGTGGAACACGCTACCACATGAAGTGGTTGGGAAAAGTAGCATAGGTGCTTCCAAAAGGAAACTAGATGAGTAGATGAGAGAAAAGGGGAATGGGAAGATAGGCCGAATGGCTGTGATGAGTTCGGTGGAATAGGAGGAGGCGCGTGTGGAGCATAAACACCAGCTCAGACTAGTTGGGCCGAAGGGCCTGTTTCTGTGCTGTTCATTCTATGTCACTCTATGGAACAGCGAATCTCTCGACGTGCAGACCAAGCTCGTGGTCTACATGGCTGTTGTGATACCCGCCCTCCTGTATGGCTCAGAGGTATGGACCATATACAGTAGACACCTCAAACCGCTGAGAAATACCACCAATATCTCTGCAAGATCCTGCAAATCCCCTGGGAGGACAGACGCATCAACGTTAGCGTCCTCGTCCAGGCCAACATCCCCAGCATCGAAGCACTGACCACACTCGACCAGCTCCGCTGGGTGGGCCACATAGTCCGCATGCCTGACACAAGACTCCCAAAGCAAGCGCTCTACTCAGAACTCCTACATGACAGGCGAACTCAAGTTGGGCAGAGGAAACATTTCAAGGGCACCCTCAAGCCTCCTTGATAAAGTGCAACATCCCCACCGACACCTGGGAATCCCTGGCCAAAGACCGCCCTAAGTGGAGGAAGTGCATCCGGGAGGGCGTTGAGCACCTCGAGTCTCGTCGGCGAGAGCATGCAGAAAGCAAGCGCAGGCAGCAGAAGGAGTGTGCGGCAAACCTGTCCCACCCACCCTTTCCTCCAACCACTGTCTGTCCCACTTGTGACAGAGACTGTAATTCCCGTATTGGACTGTTCAGTCACCTGAGAACTCACTTTTAGAGTGGAAGCAAGTCTTCCTCGATTTCGAGGGACTGCCTATGATGATGATGAAGCGTTTTAGGAAGTTTTACTATGTTAACGGCGCTATAGAAATGCAAGTTGTTGGTTATTGTAGCCCTTTTCCTTTGCAACCCAATTCATAGGACAATCGACAACCTCGTTTCAACAGTAAACCCTGAGATGAATGCAGTTCTTGGTCTGCTCTCACTCAGAAGAACCTTGCACCGATCTAAACTTTCTCTTCTCTGTGCCTGCTTGTGCTGTGCTATCTCTCTGGGACCCGTGGGGCTCAGTGTGGGCTTCTGGTGCAGTTTGCTGAGGGTGAAAGTGCCCTTTCACTCAGCATGTGAATGTTTGTGGCGGAGGAGTGGCGAGAGATCGTGGGCGGAGGTGCGGCAAATGAAGGTACAGGGCCCAGGAGAGGCGAGGGCCCGGGGGCAGCACGGGCCAGCCCACACTGCGATATGTGTGCGCACTCGGTCCGTGCAGCAGAGCTGGTCTCTAGTCGTCCTGGTTAACCCTTGCCACTGGATCAAGGCCGAGCTCTGTCAAGCCCGTGTGGTGGCTGGTGTGCAACGGCCACCCCACGTTAAAAAAATCCACGCACAGGAATCTTCCACCTCTGGAATATCGGTCCTCCATTGAAACGTCTGTGAACTCATCCCTTTTGGTGAGGAAGCAAGTCATCCTCGATCGAGGGACCGTCTTTGATGATGATCTCAGCTATGGGAACAGCTATGCTCCTTCAACCCAGCTCAATCGAACGAGCAGCAATCCACCGATTTATGCCACAGCTAGGTTTCCCTGAACCTCCGGGATTGGTCCGGAGTCTCCAGGAGTTGAAGGTTAATCTCCAGGAAAAAAAAATTAAGGTAAAAATATTGGGGGTGGGGGGGGGGCGGATGGGATGGTGGAAATTGGCTCTTTGTCAGCCAAGAGTCATCCGATTGCATGACAAAGAGTCTGTTGGCTTTCCAATTGGCCGTGGGAGCATAAGAACAGAGAGGCAGAGAGGTTTAGGCAGGGAGTTCCAGAGCTTGGGGCCTAGGCAACAGAAGGCACGGCCACCAATGGTTGATCGATTATAATCAGGGGTGCTCAAGAGGGCAGAGTTAGAGGAGCGCAGATATCTTGGGGGGCGTCTTGTGGGGCTGGAGGAGATTACAGAGATAGGGTTGGGGCGAGGCCATGGAGGGATTTGAAAATAAGAATGAGAATTTTGAAATCGAGGTGTTGCTTAACTGGGAGCCAATGTAGGTCAGCGAGCACAGTGCATCTTGTAGATGGTACACACTGCAGCCACGGTGGTGGAGGGAGGGAGTGTTTAAGGTGGTGGATGGGGTGCCAATCAAGCGGGCTGCTTTGTTCTGGATGGTGTCGAGCTTCTTGAGTGTTGTTGGAGCTGCACTCATCCAGACAAGTCGAGAGTATTCAATCACACTCCTGACTTGTGACTTGCAGATGGTGGAAAGGCTTTGGAGAGTCAGAAGGTGAGTCACTCACCACAGAATACCCAGCCTCTGAGCCAATCTTGTAACCACAGAATTTATGTGGCTGGTTCAGTAAGTTTCTGGTCAATGGTGACCCCCCCAGGATGCTGATGGCGGGAGATTCAAAATGACCAGCCATTCAATAATAGAATGGCTTCTATTCAGGTTAGACGGCGCAATGGGGTTAAAGTAACCACAAGTAGCTTTACAGGAGAGGCATATTGTAATAAATACTGAATTATCATTGTGGCTGTCGCAAAGGATTAGATGGTAGATTAGAGATTCAGCATGATTAAATCTTGATTAAATACTATACTGTGCCCAGCAAATAAGAACTGATTGTCACAGGGTTTCACTCATTAAAACAACAATACGTGTATTGTCTGGTACACAATGATAAGTGAGACATTCCATGGTGCAGTGTTATCTCAGGTACAGTATACCTGCTTATCTATATTGCAGAGATAAGCAGTCTATTTTGCTTGAAGTTCATGCAGGTATACAATAAAACAAATTGTCTCTCAGACAACACCACAAAAGAGGAGTTACAAAAACCATAAGCAAATGGGACGGAGGGGGAGTTTATAGCAAGATAGCACTTCCTTTCTATAAACTATTTACTTACTGTCATCTGCCAAGACAAAGGCTGAGGTGTGGATTACATCATTACCTGATAAGGCTGTGACTTTAGCTTTCTATATTAGTTCTCAGGAACAGAAATAGAAAATGCTGGAAGCACTCAATAAAAGGAGGGTGGTAATGGAGCCCCCTTTGACTTGCACCATCATCCCATTTGTCATTTAATCACTTTCGCCCCCTCACCCTATCACAGACCTTCCTTGCCGTGTCCTAACTCGCACCGAGTCCCGCTCACCCATCATCATCATCATCGGCAGTCCCTCAAAATCGAGGAAGACTTGCTTCCAATCAAAGCTAGTTCTCAGGTGACTGAACAGTCCAATACAGGAATTACAGTCTCTGTTACAGGTAGGACAGACAGTGGTTGAAAGAAAGGGTGCGTGGGAAGTCTGGTTTGCCACATGCTCCTTCCGCTGCCTGCGCTTGTTTTCTGCATGCTCCCAGCGACGAGACTCGAGGTGCTCTTCCTCCACTTAGGGCAGGGACTCCTAGTAGTGTTATGTATGAATAAAGGGTCTGACTGGATACTGTGAGCTCAAAGTAAAGTGTGACCGTAGTCTTTTATTGCAGGTCTCCAGAGTGCCTCTCCAGCCTGTGAGGCCTCCTTAAGTCCCTGTGCTCCCAAGGGATTGTGGGATCCCTTGGGACTCCAGGGGATGAGCCCTCAGGTGGCTGTACAAGGTATATACAGGTTTACATATATAACAACACTCCCTCCCGGCAAAGTCAACAGTGTAACTATTTACAAGGTGAGTCGATCTGGGGCCTTTCTTTCCCTGTTGATCGTCTCAGTGCAAATGCTGGTTTTGGTGAATCGTATGCTGGGCCCTCGCTGGGCTGCTGTGCAGCTGGCCGTGCTGGACTGCCTGGTGTGGTGAGTCCTGCTGCAGGTGATGGGTTCTGCTTCATGGCCAACCACGGTGTTGGTTGCACTGGTGTGTATGTTGGGGATCAAAGAAGGTAGGGTTCAAAGTGGGTTGCTCAGGATAGTCCGTGAACCTGAGTTTGATTTGGTCCAAGTGTTTCCGGTGAATGAGTCCATTTGAAAATTTGACCCGAAACACCCTGCTCCCCTCTTTGGCCACAATAGTGCCGGGAAGCCACTTGGGACCTTGTCCATAGTTCAACACAAATACAGGATCATTGATTTCAATTTCATGTGACACATTTGCGCTATCATGATATGTACTTTGTTGAAGCGGCCTGCTCTCTACCTGTTCATGTAGATCAGGGTGAACTAACGAGACCTTGTCTTAAGTGCCCTTTTCATGGGCAGTTCAGCAGGTGGAATCCCAGTGAGCGAGTGGGGTCTCATGCGGTAGCTAAGCAGGACTCGGGATAGGCGAATCTGCAGTGAGCCTTCAGTTACCCTCTTCAAGCCCTGCTTGATAGTTTGCACTGCTCTATCTGCCTGACCATTGGATGCTGGTTTGAACGGGGCAGATGTAACATGTTTGATCCCATTACAGGCCATGAACTCTTTGAACTCGGCACTGGTGAAACATGGCCCGTTGTCGCTCACAAGGATATCAGGCAGTTCGTGTATGGCAAACATGGCCCGCAGGCTGTGTTGGCAGCAGATGTGCTTGCCGACATTATCTCACTTTCAATCCATTTGGAGTACGCATTTACAACCACAAGGAACATTTTACCCAAAAACGAGCTTGCATAGTCAACATGGACCCTGGACCACGGTTTGGAAGGCCAAAACCATAAACTTAGTGGCACCTCCCTGGGTACATTGCTTAACTGCGAGCATTTGTTACATTTGTGCATGCAGGACTCTAAGTCCGCATTGATACCGGGCCACCATACGTGGGATCTGGCTATTGCTTTCATCATTACAATGCCTGGGTGAGTATTGTGGAGGTGACTGATGAAAGTCTCTCTGCCCTTCTTGGGGACCACTACCCGATGACCCCACAGAAGGCAATCTGCTTGTAGACATTTCATCTTTGCGCCGCTGGAACGGCTTTATTTCTTCCTGCATTTCCACTCGGACACTGGACCAGCTCCTGTGAAGCACGCAATTTTTTACTAGGGACAGTAAGGGGTCCTGGCTCATCCAAGTTCTAATCTGTCGGGCTGTGACGGGTGATTGCTCACTCTCGAATGCTTCCATAACCATGACTAAATCTGCGGGCTGTGCCATTTCCACCCCCGAGGTGGGCAATGGCAGCCTACTGAGAGCATCGGCACAGTTTTGTGTGCCTGGCCTGTGACGGATTGCGTAGTTATATGCGGACAACGTTAGCGCCCATCTCTGGATGCGGGCCGATGCATTTGTATTTATCCCCTTACTTTCGGAAAAAAGAGATATCACTAGCTTATGGTCAGTTTCCAATTCAAATTTGAGCCCAAACGGATATTGATGCATTTTCTTTATCCCATAAACACACGCTAACGCTTCTTTTTCAATCATGCTGTAGGCTCTCTCAGCCTTAGACAGACTTCTAGATGCATAAGCAACCGGTTGCAATTTCCCAGATTCATTAGCTTGTTGCAATACACACCCGACGCCATACGATGATGCATCACATGCTTCTACCAAATGCTTACATGCATCATGCAACACAAGCAATTTGTTTGAGCAAAACAATACTCTAGCTTTTACAAAGGTATTTTCTTGGCTTTTGCCCCATACCCATTTGTCTCCTTTACGCAGTAAGGCGAGCAGTGGTTCTAACAGTGTGCTGAGACCCGGTAAGAAGTTACCAAAGTAGTTCAGGAGTCCTAGAAACGACTGCAGCTCCATCACTTTGTGTCCTCGGTGCGTTCTCGATTGCCTCCGTCTTCAAATCGGTGGGCCTGATGCCGCCCACCGCGATTCTTCAGGAACTCCACTTCAGGCACCAGAAAAATGCACTTTCAGCGTTTTAACCTGAGCGGTTGAGTCGACTAAAAACCTCCTCCAGGTTCTGCAGATGCTCGACTGTGTCCCGACCTTGTAACCAAGATGTCGTCCTGGAAGACCACCGTGCGCGGGACTGACTTCAGTCAGCTTTCCATGTTTCTCTGGAATATCGCCGCGGCTGATCAAATCCCAAACGGGCATCTGTTGTAAATGAAGAGACCTTTGTGCGTGTTGATGCAGGTGAGGCCTTTTGATGATTCCTCCAGCTCCTGCGTCATGTAGGCCGAGGTCAAGTCCAGCTTTGTGAACGTCTTTCCTCCCGCAAATTGGTCGTCAGCCTTTGGTAGTGGGTATTGATCCTGCAGGGAGAAACGATTGATAGTTACTTTGTAATCACTACAGATTCTGATGGTGCCATCTCCCTTGAGGATTGGAACAATCGGACTGGCCCACTCGTTGAATTCAATCGGCGAAATAATGCTCTCTTGTTGCAGCCGGTCCAGCTCGATCTCTACCCTTTCTCTCATCATCTCTCGCCTGTGATGGATGGGTCGCGCCCCTGGAATTAGATAGATCTGCACTTTTGCTCCTTGGAACGTCCCGATGCCTAGTTCAAACAGCGAAGGGAACTTGTTTAAGACCTGGGCACACGAAGTTTTGTCAGCGGACGAGAGCGCTCGGACGTCGTCCCAGTTCCAGCGTATCTTTCCCAGCCAGCTCCTGCCGAGCAGCGTGGGACCATCGCCCGGTACCACCCAGAGTGGTAGCTTGTGCACCGCTCCATCGTAGGAGACCTTTACAGTAGCACTGCCGATTACGGGAATAAGTTCTCAGTTTCGAGCGAACGGAAGTCAAGACTGGCCTTGAGGCCTTGCTGCACCACAATTTATCGAAAGTCTTTTTGCTCATAATGGACTGGCTCGTGCCCGTGACACCGGGAGTCCATTTAATTCAACCTTCAGCATTATCGGGGGACACCATGTGGTAAATCTGTGCACCCCAATTACCCCTGCCTCCTCGGTCTGAAGCTCTGGTTCATTGTGATCCGCCGTGCATCTGTCCTCCTCTGCAACATGGTGGTTTGCAGGATTAATGGGGTTTGCAGCTTGCCTGCACATACATTGGAGGTGTCCCATTGTTCCACAGCCCTTGCAAACATACCCTTTGAAATCGGCATGAATGGAAACGATGATCACCTCTGCAGCGCCAACAAAGTGTTAATAGCTTTGCATTCATCACCCTTGATGGTGGACTCTGAGACATCTGTGGACGTGCAGCTGCAGGCATGTGGGGCCGGCCCTGTATGTTGTGATTTGAAAACAACATCACTTTGTTCGCAGTACTTGCAGCAACACTCGTGTGCTGAGAGATTTGATTAGTATTGTCACTGTTGGTAATGAATGCCTGGGCTTTCGCTATGGCTTTACTCAAGGTTGGGGTCTCTACAGTCAAAAGTTTGTGAAGTATCACTTCATGGCCAAAGCCAAGTATGAAGAAGTCTGAGAATGTGCTCCAAATGTCCTTCAAATTCGCAATGTCCCGCAAGGCGTCTTAGCTCGGCGACATAACTCGCCACTTCCTGGCCTTCAGACCTTTTGCAGGTGTAGAATTGGTACCTCGCCATCAGAATGCATTCCTTTGGGTTCAGATGCTCCCAGACCAGTATGCACAAATCATCGTATGATTTCTCTGTGGGTTTTGCTGGAACAAGCAGATTTTTCATGAGGCCATACTTTGGTGCCCCGCAGTCAATGAGGAGAATCGCCCTTCGATTGGCAGTGTTCGTTCTCCTTCCTGCTCGTTGGTCACGAAGTATTGGTCGAGTCGCTCCACGAAGGTTTCCCAATCATCTCCCTCCGAGAATTTCTCCAGGATGCCCACTGTTCTCTGCACCGTTGCGTTCGTCATCTGTATCTCATCGCCAGTTGTTGTGTATGAATAAAGAGTCTGACTGGATAGTGTGAGCTCAAAGTAAAGTGTGACTGTAGTCTTTTATTGCAGGTCTCCAGAGTGCCTTTCCAGCCTGTGAGGCCTCCTTAAGTCCCTGTGCTCCAAAGGGATTGTGGGATTCCTTGGGACTCCAGGAGATGAGCCCTCTGGTGGCTATACAAGATATATACAGGTTTACAGGTGGAGTGTTGCATTTTATCAAGGAGGCTCTGAGGGTGTCCTTGAAACGTTTCCTCTGTCCACCTGGGGCTCGCTTGCCGTGTAGGAGTTCTGAGTAGAGCGCTTGCTTTGGGAGTCTCGTGTCAGGCATACAAACAATGTGGCCCACCCAACAGAGCTAGTCGAGTGTGGTCAGTGCTTCGATGCCGGGCAAGTTGGCCTGATCGAGGACGCTAACGTTGGTGCGTCTATCCTCCCAGGGGATTTGCGAGATCTTGCGGAGAAATCGTTGGTGGTATTTCTCCAGCAATTTAGTCTACTGAGTATGGTCCACGTCTGAGCCATACAGAAGGGCGGGTATCACTACAGCCCAGTAGACCATGAGCTTGGTGTCAGATTTGAGGGCTTGATCTTCGAACACTCTCTTCCTCAGGCGGCCGAAGGCTGCGCTGGCGCACTGGAGGCGGTGTTGAACTTCGTTTTTGATGTCTGCCCTTGTTGGTAGTAGGTTCCCGAGGTATGAAAAGTGGTCCACGTTGTCCAGGGCTGCACTGTGGATCTTGATGACTGGAGGGCAGTGCTGTGTGGTGGGGTCAGGTTAGTGGAGGACCTTTGTCTTACGGATGTTTAGAGTAAGGCCCGTGCTTTCGTATGCCTCGGTGAAGATGTTGACTATGGCTTGGAGCCCTTGTGTTCGCTGACCTACATTGGCTTCCGGTTAAGCTCTGGAACTCCCTGCCTAAACCTCTCCGCCTCTCTATCTCCCTTTCCTCCTTCAAGACGCACATTAAAACCTACTTCTTTCACCTGCGCTAATTTCTACTTATGCGGCTCGGTGTCAAATTTTTAGCGCATAATACTCCTTGGGATGTTTCACTATGTTAAAGGCGCTATATAAATACAAGTTGTTATTGTTTCCTCTTCACCCGACCCCCCCGGCTTCTTTTTCCCTAGCTCTGCACTTGCTTATAAACTGTTGCATCTCCAATATCTTCCAGTTCTGACATAAGGTCATCGACCTGAAACTTTGGCCCCAATATTTACTCAGAGCTGGGAAGACACCGGGGGGGTGGGGGGGGGGGGGGGGGGGGGGGGAAGGATTTTCAGATGGGAAACTGGGAAGTATGAGTTTCTCCCCCCTCCTCCCGCACGTCCTGCCGAAATTAACCGCAGGGCCTCTTTTAACATTTTTTCAACCGGTTGCGAAACTGACAGCCATAACGACAGGCGGGGAAACACCACCAACAAAAAAACTGGTAGTTGGATAGAAAGCAGGCAGGGAGCGGATGTCAGGTAAGTAGGATATCGCAGGGGATGGTGGGGGGGCGGGCGGCATTGGACATCGTGGTGGGGGTCGGAAATCGCGCGGGGGTTAGACATCACCGGAGGTTGGACATTGCGGGGTGGAGCTCGGAAATCGCGAGGTGGGGGGGGGGGAGGTTTGGAAATTGAAGCGGGTGCGGGGTTGGGAATCTCAGGGGTGGTAGAAATGTGGAACTCTCCCACAAAAGCAGTAGATGCTACCTCAATTAATAATTTTAAATCCGAGATCGATAGATTTTTGCTATCCAAGAGTAATAAGGGATGTGGAGCCAAGGAGGGTGGATGAAGTTAGGATGCAAGATCAGCCATGGTCTCACTGAATGGTGAACAGGCTCTAAGAGGCTGAATGGCCTCCTCCTGTTCCTACATTCCTCTGTGTCATGGCCAATCATAGGCAGTCCCTCGGAATCGAGGAAGACTTGCTTCCACTCTTAAAATGAGTCCTTATGTGGCTGAACAGTCCAATACGAGAACTGCAGTCCCTGTCACAGGTGGGACAGATAGTCATTGAAGGAAAGGGTGGGTGGGACTGGTTTGCCGTACGTTCCTTCCGCTGCCTGCGCTTGATTTCTGCATGCTCTCGGCGATGAGACTCGAGGTGCTCAGCGCCCTCCCGGATGCACTTCCTCCACTTAGGGTGTTCTTTGGGCAGGGACTTCCAGGTGTCGGTGGGGATGTTGCACTTTATCAGGGAGGCTTTTAAAGGTGTCCTTGAAACGTTTCCTCTGCCCACCTTTGGCTCGTTTGCCGTGAAGGAGTTCAGAGTAGAGCGCTTGCTTTGGGAGTCTCGTGTCTGGCATGTAAACGATGTGGCCTGCCCAGCGGAGCTGATCAAGTGTGATCAGTGTTTCAATGTTGGGGATGTTGGCCTGGTCGAGGACGCTAACGTTGGCGCGTCTGTCCTCCCAGGGAATTTGTAGGATCTTGGAGACATCATTGGTGGTATTTTTCTAGTGACTTGAGGTGTCTACTGTACATTGTCCACGTCTGAGCCATAGAGGAAGGCAGGTATCACTACAGCGCTGTTTTTATCCCTCAACCAACATCATATCCAATGAAGTGCAGTCATCGTTATGTTGTCAAACACAGTGGCTGTTTTACGCACAGTGGGATCTGACAAATAACAAATGAGGTCAATGGCCATTCTTGGCCGTGGGGGTAGGACACTGAGAACTTCCGTGCACTTCTCCTGAAAAAATTGCTTTGGAATCTTTTACCTCCACCTGAACCCTTAGTTTATCTTTTCTCCGAAAGACGGCACCTCCAACTATGCGGCACCCCCACCGAGCATCAGCCCGGATTAAGTGCCGGAGTGGGGCTTGAACCCACAACCCTCTGACTCAAGCGACTGAGCCAAGCCGACACTCGTATGGAACGCACTCCTTCGTGGCTCTTGGGGCCTGGATGGTCCTCCACTCCACCGCTCTAAGTCAGACGGCAGGTTGGTAGCAATTTAGGAAAATCACGTGGGGAGCACTTCAGCCTTCTCCGAGACGGAGATCCATACAAACCCAATCGAAACCCTTCCTCATCTTATAAACCATGGTCAAATCACCCTCTATATCCACGCTTCTCTAAATTGTAAAGACCCAGTTCTGTGAGCCTATCTTGGTAACCAAGATGCTTTAAATTGGGAATGAATCTAGTACCCCCGCACCCCCCTCCCCACCCCTACGCACTTTCCAAAGCCTCAATATCAGCCACTGTATGCGGAGACCAAAACTAGACAGCGTAATCTAACTGAGGCTCAAGCAAGGTCTTGTATACGGACACAATAGTGTGCTTGTCGTCTCATCAATTGTCATATAAATGCAGCTCGATAACCGATTTGCTTCAGCTATCACTTCGTGGCATTGGTTACGAACCGTTGAAGATCTATGCCTTATAACGCCCAGATTTCCAGTAATTGCTACCCATCCCTTTACAGGCGCTATCTCTGCTAATCCCATGCTTGCACACGGAAGATCTCACAGTCCAGCTTGACCTCAGTCCGTAAACAAGTTCAAAGTGCAACGCGTGGTTCTGCTGACCCACAGAAGGTTTCCCAAGATACGTCTGCTCACCCACACAAGACATATCAAATAACCGCCTTTTTTAAGATATGTCAACTCATTGCCTCTAAATCCTTCAGCCCCAGAAGTTGACTGAGTTGGGATATGGGGCCGTTCTACTCTCTTTTCTTGCTCTTCACAGAAAAAGCAAATAAAAAGAAAGACTTGCATTTAGATACGAACATAAGAAATAGGAGTAGGAGTAGGCCATATGGCCCCTCGAGCCTGCTCCACCATTTAATACGATCATGGCTGATCCAATCACAGACTCAGATCCACTTCCCTGCCTACTCCCCATAACCCCTTATTCCCTTATCGGTTAAGAAACTGTCTATCTCTGTCTTAAATTTATTGAATGTCCCAGCTTTCTCAGCTCTCTGAGGCAGTGAATTCCACAGATTTACAACTCTGAGAAGAAATTCCTCCTCATCTCAGTTTTAAATGGGCAGCCCATTATTCTAAGATTATGCCCCCTAGTTCTATTCTCCCCTATCAGTGGAAACATCCTCTATGCATCCACCTTGTCAAGCCCCCTTATAATCTTATACGTTTCGATAAGATCACCTCTCAATCTTCTAGAGGCCCAACCTACTCAACCTTTGCTCATAAGTCAACCCCCTCATCTCCGGAATCAACCTAGTAAACCTTCTCTGAACTGCCTCCAAAGCAAGTCTATCCTTTCTTATAACCTTTCACAACCTCTAGAAGTCCCAAAGTGCTTTACAGCCAATGAAGTTTTTTTTGGAGTGTAGTCTCTGTTGTAATGTAGAAGACGCGGCAGCCAATTTGCGCACAGCAAGCTCCCAGAAACAGCAACGTGATAATCTGTAGTTTAGTGATGTTGATTAAGGGATAAATACTCCAGGTATATCTCCCCTGCTCTTCTTTGAAATAGTGCCATGCATTTACGTGCACCTGAGAGGGCAGACGGGGCCTCGGTTTAACGCCTCATCCAAAAAGACGGCACCTCCGACAGTGCAGCGCTCCCTCAGTAATGCACCGGAATGCCAGCCTTGATTGTGAGCTCAATTTTCTGGAGCGGGACTTAAACCCACAACCCTCTGACTCCAAGGCGAGAGGGCTACCCACTGAGCCATGGCTGAATGCAATTTGGAGGTAGGGTTATCCCAACGTCTACATAGCAAGTGAAAAGATCCCAATTAGACTGTGACTATATAATAGAACATATATTCCCATCCCCACTTTCCTGCGGGAAAATTCCTGGCCTCTGCTTGGCAAATGGCCATTGTTGCCTGATTGAAATCAGGAGCTCACTGTCAGGGAGAGGGGAGTTGGGGTGGGGGGCAGGGGTGGGGTGGTGGGGTGGTGGGGTGGGAGTCACAGGCTCAGACCTGTGTCCCTTCACTCTGTGCTAGGGTACAACATTCCTGGGAGCACCCCACGAGCGAGACACTTGTTTGGGATTGTGCTCCTCGACAAAGAGTCAGTAAGTGGACTGTTCTGAGTACGTGGCCGGGCCAAATGTCACTGGAAGGCAGAAGCAGCCAAGAATCGAACACAATCTGGTAACACAACTTCAAGTTGTACTGTATGTGTTGGAAGACAGCTTTTGGTAGGAGGAATAGGCTCGATTCGTGGAGAAATGAGACCTTTCCTGCTTTAGAACTGAGCGTGACTCTTCACTTCAACGGGTTTGCAATCTGTCTCTTTATGAAAGTTAAGCTCCAGTTCTCTTCATTGTGAATGGGTTTCCAATCTGTCCAGCTGTACTTATTCCAGCATCTCAGTGCTGGCACTCAACTTCCCCGGCCAGTGTCTTTAACTGCCGACAAAAGATACTGTTCGACGAAGATTTCTGCATCTGAGAAGTTTAATTCTTTTTTTTTTTAATTCAGGGGGGAAAAAAAATGTTGTTGTTACATTTTTTCTCCCAAAAAGTGACTTTTTAAAAAAAAGTCAGTTCAAAATGTAATACCAAAATCTAAATGTCAGTCAGCAGTTCTACAACTGCAGCAAATCTCCGATTCGCAAAGCATAACAAACAGGCTTTACATTTGCTCTCCAGATGTAACTGAAGCCCCAAAAGCTGACTTATATCCAACAACGTCAAAATAAAGGCCCTCTCTTCAAGGCTTTATCTGGATGAGTAGGCCGACCTCACTGACCTACACCTGAGCTCAGGTAGAAAGCTTTCCTTTGCCTGTTGCCGGGTTTGGAAAGACAAGATAAGGATTGGTTTTCACACAAGAAAAAAAAAAATGACAACTGGTTCAGAGTTTAATCTCCTTCTGCAAAGATCTTTTTTTCTAGTTTTTAGGTCTTACCTCTAGACTAGGATGGGGGGTGCAGTTGTCAGGGGTCACTGGGATGTTTATGAAGCAGTCGAACTGCAGAAACCACACCGAAAAAAAAGACACGTTACCTCCTGTCAGCTTTTGTGCATCGAAGAATTTGAAATAGGAATATAGGAACGGGAGGAGGCCATTCAGTCTGTCGAGCCCGTTCCGCCATTCAATGAGATCATGGCTGAGATCATGTGACCTAACTCCACCCACCCACCTTGGCTCCAGATCCCTTAATACCCTTGGCTAGCAAAAATCTATCGATCGCGGATTTAAAATGATTCATTGAGCTAACATCTACTGCTTTTCGTGGGCGAGAGTTCTACACTTCTCCCACCCTTTGTGTGAAGAAGTGTTTCCTAACTTCTCTCCTGATTGGCCTGGCTCTGATTTTAAGGTTATGACCCTTTGTCCTAGACTGCCGCACCAGTGGGAAAGGTTTCTTTCAATCAACATAACAAAAAACAGATGATCTAATCATTATCACATTGATGTTTGTGGGAGCTTGCTGTGCACAAATCGGCTGCCGCCTTGCCCACATTACAACAGTGACTGCACTCCAAAAATACTTCGTTAGCTAAAAAAGTGCTTTGAGATGTCCGGTGGCCATAAAAGGCACTTTAGAAATGTAACCTCTCTTTCTTAACCTATCAATGCAAGTTCAAAATCCCCCAAATCTCAATCAAATCACCCCTTAACCTTAGAAATTCCAGAGACTACAAGCCTAGTCACATTTTGTACATTTTATCTCTATATAACCAGGGACAAGATGGTGAAGACAAGGGCCTCTTGCATCATATGTTACCTTATTTATAAATATAAAACACATGATTACTTCACCAACAGTGTGATGGGACATCATCCCAATACCAATACTAGTCTGCTCCATTTCACAGAATATTTGCAAGCTAAAATAATGAATTAAAAATTGAATCCAAAACTCTGTTGCCCATATCCTACCCTAACCCTATTTCCTGCTCACTCTGTTCTTGCTGATCTGCGTTTGTTCACAGTCCCCCAATGCCTCAAATTCATAACTCAGCCTTGTGTTTAAATCCTTCCATTAAATCACCCCTCGCCATCTCTGTAACCTCTTCTATCTCCATAAACTCCCTTCCCTCACACTCACCCAATTCTCCATTCCTCTTAATCACTTCCCCCTCACCATTGGCAACTGCATCTTCAGCTGGGCGAATGGTATCAGCCCTGGTTCAGTGAGTAGCATGCTTGCCTCTGAGTCAGAAGGTCGTGGGTTCAAGCCCCACTCCAGAGACCTGATTGTATAATCTAGGCTGACATGCCAGTGTAGTACTGAGGGAGCACTGCACTGTTGGAGGTGCCATCCTTTGGATGAAGCATTAAACCAAGGCCCCATCTGCTCTCTCAGGTGGACGTAAATGATCTTACAGAACTATTTTGAAGACAAACAGGGCAGTTCTCCCTGGTGTTGTCAATATTCATCCCTCAACCAACATCACTAAAACAGATTATCTGGTCATTATCACGTTGCAATTTGTGGGACCTTGTTGTGCATAAATTAGCTGCTGTCTTTCGTACATTACAACATTGATTACACTTCAAGACTACTTCATTGGCTGTAAACTGCCTTGTGATGTCCTGAGCTTGTGAAAGCACTATATAGAGTTCTCTCTTTCTGAATGGAGGGCAATAAAGCTGATATAACTCCTTGGGTGTTGACAATTTTCTACTGACACGTCTGTAATGTATTTGCTTCAAAGGTTCTTTGCTTAAGCATTCATAACAACACATTGCTATTAAGAACTAGTTGGTTTATTAACAAAGGTTTAACATTACCACTTCATCCACAAGGCTCACGACTTCAAGACCTCATCATGGATGACCTAAACTCAATTGACTGGGGTTTTATTGAGTCTTGTGAACATCACGTGACTGGCTAAGCCAATCACAATTCAACAGTTCCACACTATTTTTGTAAAACAATAAATCAAATGCTCCCTTTTAAAGGGGCACTAAAATTGACAAATTAAACAAATTAAACTTTTGACGTTATTATATCAAATTAAAATTTGGTTGCCGGGGGTGATGATGCACTCCAGTCCCTCCAGTGCCCAACTCTCGCGGAAGGCCACGAACGCACCGGCGGACACCGCGTACTCCATCTCCAGGGACACCCTGGCTCGAACGTAACCACGGAAGAGAGGCACGCAGTCGACCTCCTCGACCGCCCACTGCCTGGACCGGTTGATGGCCCCCTTGGCCAGGCCCAGGAGCAGTCCGACCTGCCCGCTCCCCTCCGCACAGGGTGCCCAAAGATCAGGAGCGTGGGACTGAAGTGCAACCAGAATTTGAGGAGTAGCCCCTTCAAATATTGGAATAGGGGCTGCAACCTCGCACACTCAACATAAACATGGAACACGGACTCCTCCAGACCGCAGAAATTACAGGCGGCCTGGGAGTCCGTGTATCTACTTAAAAACCTATTGCAAGGGACTGCTCCGTGCAACACCCTCCAGGTCAAGTCCCCAATAGATAAAGGGAGGACTCCCATGTAGAGAGCACTCCATTGGGGACCCGCCCCCTCCGGACGGCAAGATGGTGCGCCATGGTGTGTCGGGACGGCAGACGGGGATGACAAAGTGGAGAGTGTGCAAGAGCAGCCCGTACAGGAATCCCCTCCGCGCAGAACTGAAAGGCACGGAGGGGATTTCCCGGAGGAGGCTCAAGTTGTGAGGCGCCGGCACCCGAGGAAGGTCTCAAGTTGTGAGACGCTGCAACAACTCCACAAAGCTGTGAGCATTCTGACAGGTGCATACATTACAGTGTCCATGTGACCATTCCTTGTGTGAACCTAGAGAGTGGGGTTTGGCATGCAATTTAACTGTAGCGGGTGTCACAGCTAAGCCCAATCATCCTCACTGGATGTCCACACACACGGACACTTTCTGGCCAGGATCTCTGGTTTGTGATCTGGAGCAGGAATCTTGGCAATTCTTTTCCCCCTCCGTGGTGCATGGGCCGATTATAGTGTCCCAAAACACCACTCCATCTTTGATCAGCTAACTTGGCACAGATTGTGGATTAAACCTGGGTGCTTCCTATTTCATAGGATCGAAGGGGTGACGCAACTGAGGTGTTTAAGATGATTAAAGGATTTGATAGAGAGAAACTATTTCCTTTGGCGGGGGAATCCAAAACAAAGGGGTATCACCTTAAACAACTCCCTCCACCACCGGCGCACCGTGGCTGCAGTGTGCACCATCGACAAGATGCACTGCAGCAACTCGCCAAGGCTTCTTCGACAGCACCTCCCAGACCTCCACCGCCTAGAAGGACAAGGGCAGCAGGCTTTAGCAGGGCCAGCCGGTCTTCTCCTGTACGCCCGAGTCTGCAGTCGAGCTGAGGAGCTTTAACAGAGTTCCTCCCGCGAGCATCTGTAGAATTCTTCTTGAGGCCGACATATGTTTTGAGTTGGACACAGCTGTAACTCCCATTTTGTGATGTAGTAGCGTGGTCACCAGTGACTTATAAATGCCAATGTGAAGGCTTGATACTGCCGGGTCCTGTGCGTACTTGTCCTGCAGAACAGACTGGGAATGAAAAACCATTTCCAAAGTCCTTTCCGGTCTGAAACTCGGTCCATTTGGATTTATCCACATCCTTCTGGATTTGTTCGATTGCAAATTAAATCAGACAATTGGAATCTAAAAGGGGGCTAAAGTTGTGATTTTTTTCCCCCAACAGGGAGCTTTGGATTTGAAGGGTTCCAACGGTCTGCATCCTTCCCCAAAGCCTCATTGGTTGGGTCGCTCTTCCCACTGGCTCCGAGCCAAGAAGGTCCCTGAGGTTTGGTTCCTTTTCTGTGCTGCGTTTACTGACCTCAGCTGGATTCAATGTGCCAGGAAATATAGAGGGGAAAGAGAGTCAGCCATGAGTGGGTTCAGTGGGCAGCACACTCGCCTCTGAGTCAGAAGGTTGTGGGTTCAAGTCCCACTCCAGGGGCTTGAGCACAAAAATCTAGGCTGGCACTCCCAGTGCAGTGTTGAGGGAGTGCTGCACTGTCGGAGGTGCTGTCTTTCGGATGAGACATTAAACCGAGGCCCCGTCTGCTCTCTCAGGTGGATGTAAAAGATCCCATGGCCACTATTTCGAAGAAGAGCAGGGGGGTTTTCCCCAGTGTCCTGGGCCAATATTTATCCCTCAATCAACATAACAAAAAAACAGATTTTCTGGTCATTATCACATTGCTGTCTGTGGGAGCTTGCTGTGTGCAAACTGGCTGCTGCGTTTCCCACATTACAACAGTGACTACACTCCAAAAGTATTTCATTGGCTGTAAAGTGCTTTGAGACATCCAGTGGTCGCGGAAGGTGCTATATAAATCCAAGTCTTTTTTTTCTTTCTCTCTCTGAGTGGAACAATCCCAGCTTCTCTAGCCTCTCCACATGCCTGCGGTCCCTCATCCTACCATGAGGTGCTGGAGAGCTGCCAGAACCCAGACCTTCAGGAGAGGAGAAAGGACATTCAGAGGGAAAAAAAAGGCACAGCAACTTAAAAGAGGGATTTTATTTTTGGTTGCCGTTGGGACCTCTTACAGAAATCAAACGTACTCTTGGAGTTGCAGGCTTCCCCTCCCACTCCTTCCCTCCCCCTTCCCCCCTTTCCCCCTTCCCTCCCTACCCCCCTTCCCTCCATTCTCCCTTCCTCCCTACCCCCTTCGCTCCCTTCCCCCTCCCCCTTCCCTCCTTCCCCCTCCCCCTTCCCCCCTTTCCCCCTTCCCTCCATTCCCCCTCCCCTTCCCTCCTTCCCCCCCTCCCCCTTCCCCCCTTCCCTCCTTTCCCCCTCCCCTTCCCCCCTTCCCTCCCTTCCCCCTTTCCCTCCTTCCCCCCTTCCTCCCTTCCCTCCCTACCCCCCCTTCCCTCCCTTCCCCCTTCCCCCCTTCCTCCCTTCCTTCCCTACCCCCCTTCCCTCCCTTCCCCTTCCCCCCTTCCACCCTTCCCTCCCTACCCCCCTTCCCTCCCTTCCCCTTCCCCCCTTCCTCCCTTCCCTCCCTACCCCCTTCCCTCCCTTCCCCTTCCCCCTTCCCCCCTTCCCTCCTTTCCCTCTCCCCTTCCCCCTTCCCCCTTCCCCCCTTCCTCCCCTCCCTCCCTTCCCCCTTCCCCCTTCCCCCTTCCCCCCTTCCCTCCCTTCCCTCCCTACCCCCTTCCCTCCCTTCCCTCCCTACCCCCTTCCCTCCCTTCCCCTCTCCCCTTCCCTCCTTCCCCCCTTCCTCCCTTCCCTCCCTACCCCCCTTCCCTCCCTTCCCCCTCCCCCCTTCCTCCCTTCCTTCCCTACCCCCCTTCCCTCCCTTTCCCTTCCCCCCTTTCTCCCTTCCCCCCTTCCCCCCACCCCCCCTATAGAAGCAGTGCAGCTGGAGACAGGTTAACGAAATAAA